>NC_086332.1:108269763-108530854 GCF_032445375.1 Bacillus rossius redtenbacheri
AATTAAAATTTATATGGCATCAGTAGATTTTATCCAACTGATATTCACATTTATGGAATCCTAGCCACTTCACAAACAAGGGATCATCTTTGTAATGTATCAATATTTCTACTTAATAATCACTTGGGTACTTGGTAGGCTGAATTTCTTCCCCATAGAATCCGCCACGTATCGCCGAACCTCGTAAATCTTCCAAGTAGTAACAGCTCGGATGGTAATTACGTATTTTAACAACACGGAATATTTACGTCGACCATTTATAAATACACACAAAATATTCAATTTCAGCTCTAAGTTTTATCACGCCAAGTTTATTTGCATCAAAATAAACAGTTTCCAGGAGTGAGTTATCTTTTACATTAACAAATACCATGACAGTTTTTTTGTATTTTCTGTAACATATAAATCCACATATAACTCCCTTTTGCTGCGAACACTTCCTTTAGAGCAGTAATAAATCATTAATCCGCCCATCCTTTTATCTCTGTGAACATAAATTATTTTTTTTTCCGAACATGGCTACAAGGCTAAATGGCTACAAGGGTACAAAAAACACATAGAAAAAAATCTTTGTATAAACATACCAAATCAGCAAATTTAACACATTGGAGACTGGTTGGACATGACCTACTTGGACTAGGTAGACTGCACATTTTTCACGAATTTCAAAAATATTTGGTATCTATTTTTCTAGTAAATTGATATTATAATATACAAAATTAAAATTTATAGTTTTTTCTACTTAGATACATAAACATTTTTTTGTTACTAAAAATTAAAAAAAAATGTTACAATTTGAAAGAAACCATGTTTTTGGAAATAAAATTTTTTTTTACGACAATATCTTACATCATGATCATGTATACCAGACTATTGTCGGAACACCATAGCATTTGTAGACTTGTGTAACATACCATACAAACTGTCTAATATTTCACATATAACATATGTTACCAAACACATATACTATATCCAGTAATAATGCCCCTCTGCCCTCTTTTTATCAATAAAAACATCTCCACAAATTTCACATTACACAGTTTGAGAGAGTGAGAAACACCTTTATAATGAGAAGTCCTGATGAATATCAGAACTATAAAGGAAAACATAAATATAGGGTCAGTCAGGGTAAATATGTGACATTTTTTACAACTTTGTTCATAAATTAAAAACTACATCAGTGACAATTATGCAAAAAATCATCATACATTGTGACTGGTATTAACAAAAAACAATAGAAACAACAGATTACTATATATTCATTAACTATTGAAAAATAAATATGTATCTAATTTTTAACCTACAAAAAGGGGAATTATGAGACAACCCAGGGAAAAAGTGAGACAGTATTTTTAGCAGACTAAAATAATGTTGGCGAGTTAATAGGTTAATTGTGAGACAGCTTAGGGTCAAAGGAAGACAAGAAAAAATTTGGGCATAATAGTTTGCAACACGTTCCTCAGTTTTATTATAGGAACAAAATGGCCATGTTTCAATAACACCAAATTTAGGCTTGAGCTACATTTTTATAATTTCCCCTGACAAAAAAATTACATAGTATAGAAAATTGACATCATACCATCTAGTTAAATGGTACCTGAGCTTATATCTGAATTTATTTTACATTTTAATGATACTAATTAAAATCACAGTGTCCATTGTAATCAGAATGGTGTGAAAAAATGAGACATTTTCCTTGGTTAGAATCGGGTTAACAGAAACTGTAGGAGTTCTAGTTTTTTTTTCTTCAAAAAACATCAACTGTTCTTGGGAATGCAAATGTAATGCCTCGACCTTTCCCTGTTATTATTGGAACAGGCAATTTCCCCAGTACTTTTGACTTTTCCACAATGGATACATCATTTTCATTAAGATTTCCCTTGGTTAGAATCGGGTTAACAGAAACTGTAGGAGTTCGTTTTTTTTAAAAAAACATCAACTGTTCCTGGGAATGAAAATGTAATGCCTCGACCTTTCCCTGTTATTATTGGAACAGGCAATTTCCCCAGTACTTTTGACTTTTCCACAATGGATACATCATTTTCATTAAGCCTGAACATAGTTTTGTTATTGTCCACACAATTGAGACATATAATTTGCATGTCTCCACCTTCCAAAACTTTCTGAACAGTCGCAACATATTTATATTGAAAAGAATGCCGCTTTCCAGAACTTAAAAAAATTACAAGCACAAAGTCACCCGGATTCACTTCATCTGCCATGGTCATTTCCACAGCATCTGTGTCGAGTAGATCAACTTCATCACGACTGTCACTGCTACCTAGCCAATCTTCATCTTCGCTTGAAGCTGAGTAAGAAGAATCAACTTTCGCTCTTCTCTTAGATGGGGGTTTTACTACTGGAACTGTTGCCTTTTGAATACCAGTACCCTTTCGATTCTTCTTATGAGCTGGTTTCTGCTTTTCCCTCACAAGCTGAGAATACTCTTCAGATGTTATCACCTTTGCTGTTGGGTCCACTCTTTTTCGCTTGATCATGGTTTTGTCAGTGCGTTTGGTTTTTGAAAGTAGGATATTCTCGAAAGAATTTTCAGGAAGTATATCAGGAAAGGAGTCTGTAGGCCCAGAAGATGGAGACAATGGGGAGGGTACAACTGTAGTGGTTTCAGTAGAACTGGAGCTAAGTATGGGTAAAAATGCACTTTCAACTACAGCATCACTGGAAGGCTCAGATTCAGTTAAACTGGAGCTAGGTATGGGTAAAAATTCATTTTCGACTACAGCATCACTTGTAGGTTCAGTCTCAGTTAGGCCTGAGTATAATTTCTCAGTTCGCTGCAATTCTGAGTACCATTTTAACTTGACAGGATCAAGTCTGCTGGTGGGATACTTCTTGCGATTGCAAGGAAATATCCCGTTGATTTAATGCCAGATATTATATTATCTGTCTTCATAGCCTCGTGCCATATTTAACATATTAAATCGACAAATTCTGAGTTAGAGGAAGCAAGGGATCTCTGGTTTCCTCGCTGCCATATTACTAGCCGTGTCTCCCACAAACATTTGAATGGTATGAAAACAGCTTTATCCAAGGGCTGAATAACATCTGTGGTATGAGCTGGAAGTTTCATTATCACTACTCTCTCCTTAATTGCCCTGTCTATAATGCTAACATCAAGGTGTCTATAATGCTAACATCAAGGTGAGATAGGTGGCCATCAAAAATTAGAAGTAAAGGTCTTTCTTGTACTACTTGACATAATTTTTGAAAGTAATCTGAAAACACTTCAGCAGTCATGTATCCTTTCTCAGCTACAGCATAGAAAGTTCCAGGTAAATCATGTGTTCCTTTCCATTTTGTCCATAATTTTGAAGCTGCAAACACTATCAGTGGTGGTAGAGCACGACCTGATGCAGACACGCAAGCCATAACGGTGGTGTTGTCTCGCCCAGTGCCTGCAATGTTTCAATGAAACTTCTGACCTACTCCAGCTACAGCCTTTACTTTAGATGGATCAGAAGAAAATGACGTTTCATCCAAGTTCCATATTTGTTCTGGCTTATCAAGAAGATTATGTTCTGACAACTTCTTCCAGTTTATTATAGAAGTCATACATGATGAAGGGATCACTTGTAGCTCGTCTCCGGTTTTGATATAGTGGTTCTGCTTTTTTTAATGTAAGATTGTTACGGATTCGAAATGCTGTAAACCAATCATGTCCTGGTTTCCCATTTTTGAATGGGGTTTTAATACCATTGATTTCAACAAATTCTTGTACTACAGTAAGCACTTCATCCAGTGACAATCGGAAGCCCCATTTTGCCATAATTTTAAGATTTGAAGCTAGTCTCTCTTCATCTCTCTTTGTTAAAGCTGTTTTCCTCCCCTGAGTTCCAGTGCATTTATTCAACACTCTTCTGGACAATAAAGATATATCTATGATGTACTTTTTAGCAGTAGCCCTCAGTGTTGCCTTCTGCTCCTGTACTTCATTAACTGCTTTTTCCAGTTCTTCATCTGAATATTTTTTTCTTTTCTTTTTGTAAACCTTTCCCATTGCTGAAAAAAAAGAGATTCCCTGAACTATAGATTTACTGCAATGCAACTTTCAAAGAGGCTGGTAATTTTATATATAGGCCTATAGGCTCTGGATGGGTTGTGTTATTCATTATAATTAAATGGCCTAGACTAGGCCTAAAATATCAGCATGTGCTTACTAGTAATACCAGTAATTCAGGCTTTAAGAGAATGAGAAAGAAATTACCAATCATCACTTTAACTAATACATGCATTGAACTCACCTATCTTTTAATAATATAACAATTCCTTCCTTAGATTAGGCCTATAAGAGCAGCACAGCAGTAGAAGAACACATTTAACACTACGATTACAGAGAAAGAAATAAATCTAAAAGTACCAACATTCAAGACACTATTTCAGAGATGAAACAAATGACAAACATTAGTATTCAGCTACAGAAACAAGTGTACCACCTGTCTCATTTTTCCCCTAGAAGTGTCTCACTTTTGCCCTCATGATGTCTCATATTTACCCCCTTTTTTAGTTTAAATTTTCTTCTTAAATAAAAACTAAAAATTGTGTTAAAGCTGAAAAAGAAGGTTCTCCCTTACACTACCAAATAAAACCACAAACACTTTCCTCAAGATTTGGATTGAGCCAGGGTAACAAAATATAAAGTGCATTGCATGAAATTATTTTGGTTAGAAAAAACATCAATACAGAAAAATTTGTCTACTGCCAGATATATAGTTAGGAGAATTTTCAATTATTTTATCATAATAGATATCAGACTAGTACATAACATCTTTCATGCAAAGTGCTGAGATCAATTATCAGAACAGAAAAAATTGAGTGTCTCATTTTTTCCTTGACTGACCCTATGGAAAAAAATTATGTAAAATACTGTACAAAAAGTTGGTATGTGCACTTGTGTCTTTAGTTCATTTTGTGAGATGTTCTCACTGTAACACAAAGTAGTCTAAAGTGATTGAAGTAGGTATCCTAAATGATAAAACATGCCAAAAATATAAATAAACTCATTTTTGTACACTAAAAATGTTAGTTACATTTTACAATAGTTGACCTTTTCACTGCAAGAATCTTTAAATAATTTCAAAGAGGTCCCTATTGATAACCAAACAGCAGAACTATTGTAAATACTAAAATACACCGAACATATTACAAACATTATTTCTGTACAAGACTGTACGAGAAACATATACGGTACACACATTTTACAATAAGTTGGCCTTTAGACTACATGTGTCTATAGATCATGTCACACTAAAATTATGAGACACATTTACAAAAATAAAACCAAAAACCTATAAAAATAATGTTCTATACACAAAATCCGTAGAAATTTTTCTACTAAAATGGCCTTGTATGACTATCAAATAAACCTATTTCTGTACATAAATGTTTAGACACGTACTATACAAATTATCCCTTTACACTATACACCTAAAGTTTGGCAGTCATAGTCATAATGTTTGATATGCACTAATAATATTACAAAATGAAATGTCATTTTTGAATATTGTAAAGCGTTCAAAATCGAATTAGTCCAATATTTGTTCAAAAGAAAGTGCAGTCACATTTTACACAAGATTGGCTTTTATGTTGTGTGTAATGAAACATTTTGGCAGTAGCAGACACTTTTATAAAAATATTTATGTAAAACACAGATGACATAATATGATAAAATGTTATCAAAAAACATTGTGATGTTTCACTGAAACTAAGCTACACATAATTAGCATTTGTATGGTATACTTTGAAACAGTCTGGCACACACAATGCAACACTGCAGTCAGGACACCACCAAAAAGTTTCCTTTCTAGCTAGTTTCCCTGTCTGGTGCTTGCTTCTATCTGTGAAGACTTTGCAAACACGTGTAGGATTTGCCTTTTTTTCTGTAGCAGGAATCTTTCCTAGAAAGTGTCTTCCGTTCAGTCTGTTTGTGCTGGGACCTGGCTGACAGCTGATTTGTTGTTCCTTGTTTCCTTCCTCCACAAAGGCGTTTCCCAGCTGCATCAGAAACTGCACCAGACTGCATTTTTTCCGCTGTTCAGGATTCCTCGTCTCCCGATACATTACAAAAGCATTTGTTGCACTCATGACAAACCGGTGGAAAAATAATTTTTTCCACCATTTCAACTGCTTCTGTTTGAATGGATAATAGGCAATCATTTGGTCGGATCTATCAACTCCAGTTCTGTGGAAGTTGTAATCAAGTACAACAGGTTTTGTTTTTGTAACTGGCCCGTTCCGGGAACGAACAACAACATCACTTGTAGAGGCTGTATGGCAAGTTGACAGCATCAACACATCTCTCGTGTCTCTCCATTTAAGGCAGAGCAAATGATTTCTCCGACTTGCAATGACTTCTCCTTTTTTAATTGTTTTTTTTACAACTGTACTTTGTGGAAGTCCCTTTCTGTTTGCCATGCATGTCCCTACTGCCTTCGTTTTGTGTTCCAACAAATAATCAAACACAGCTGGTGATGAATAATAGCGGTCCATGTACACAGTGAAGCCCTTATCAACATAGTTTTCCAAAAGTCTCTTTAGTACGCCATAACACCCGGCTCTTCTGTTCCCTTCCCTGAATATACCTCTATTTTCAACAAGTATCCGGAATAAGCATCACATACCACAAAGAGTTTTATGCCATATTTGTCAGGTTTATTTTTCATGTAGACTCGAAAATGTATTCGCCCTCGAAAGCCCCACATGCCTTCATTAACTGTCAAATTGCCATAAGGCGCAAAAGAAGCTAAAAATGCATTATTTAGATGGTCACAGAAGGGACATATTTTGAAAAGAGGGTCGTAATTTGGTTGGTTGCGTGGAATATATTGTTCGTTGTTGCTGATGTGCAGGTTTGACAGGAGGTCTTTCAATCGATCTCTGCTCATTATGGATGCCGGAAAGGGGGTGTGAAGAATGGAAGATTTTGACCAGTAGGGTCATTCCATTGTTACGGACGAGACAGTTAGACCTTAAAAATAATGTTGCACACTGTCTTAAATATATTATTTAACTATTTTATCAATATCTGCAGTTAGTCACCCTTAGTACGTATTACACAACTTCCAATTGTTGATGTACGAGATGATTATTAATTTTGATCCTTGAATTATACATCTTTTTGGTATTGTTACGGATGGGACAGTTTGGACAGGACGGCAAAGGTGAGTTTTTCACCGAATATTTTATGTGAATTATGAAGTTATTTACATCCAGTTATTACGATACATGATATAGTAGTAGTTGGTTAAAACATGCATAACCTCCTGAAATCAGAACTTAGTTTTAATAACCATCGATAAAATGTTTTTGAGAAAGTGACACGTTACGGACGGGACAAAAGTCTGAATGACAATAAAACTCTTAATTTAGTACTTTGGCTTAAATAATTTTCTTAATGAAAGAACATAATTACATTTAATAATATCAGCATATATGATGCTATTAATTGTCCATTCTAAAGTTATTTTTGGCCTCTGAATCAAAGAGGAATACTAAATATTTTCTGAAAATCATTAAGTGGTTTTAATCAAATTAATTTACTATTTAGTATCTAGATAACGAGAAGTTAAAAGTATACTATATACTGAGATAAAAAATTAAGTTTTAAGCAACAGTTAAAATGTTTGTTAGTGAGTGACCTGTTGCGGACGGGACATGACCTGGGACAAAATATAATTTACAATACCACCTTACTGAACATAACAGTTTGGTTTAAAAGTTACTCCTTAATGAACACAACAGCAAAAATTCTAACATTATCAGTCATTTCAGTATCGTAAATATTTTTTAAGTTCAGAAAAGCAGATTCTACATAATCGCAGGAATTATATTTTCAAATTTGTAAAAAATCCTATCTCCAAGCTGTTTTAATTCAGGTTCTGGAAGTAAACCTATCACTTCTGAAAAGTTCACAACATATTTCTTCCTCGTATCAGTTTTAAAAAGAATGTCCTGGCATCCATCGCGTACAACCTGCTCCATGTAGAAAATCTCAATGCTGCCATCATCTTCTACTCCTCCCTGGCTCACCACTACATATTTATGTTTACTCTGCCCTACTTGCTCAATGAGTAGGTACTGCCCTCCTTGAACATTGTTCTTGGTAAGCTTCTGCACAACACACTCTTCATCTGTCTCCGAATCAGTGTACACTTTACGGTAATATGAAATTCTGTTCCTTGGCTTCAACTCTCAAAGTAAACATTTTTGTACATTACATGCTTCTAAATTTGTTATTATTATTATAGAAATTCTCATGTGAATGTTGGTTATTAGCCCATGATTAGGTAAATTCGCAATAATTTACAAAAAACAACAAAATGATCATATATTATAATAAATCTTAAAAAAATTACGGACAGGGCAAATCTTAAAAAAGAGATTTATTAGTCCAGAAAATTAATAATCAACATTAAACTTTGAGGTTCTGTTAAAATCTAGTTGCAGTATCTAGTCATGCATGAAAAACAATTACTTGATTAATATTTTATGTGTATAATAAACTTTCTTACCTTTTTGTTACGGACGGAACACCATCAAATAGGTCTTCTAAAAACACTAGCTGAAACCTCTGAAAAATAACTTTAAACCACAAAAACCATACAGTTGGAAGCCAAATGAACTGGTCTTTTCCCTCCAAAACACAGCTGTTAAAGAAAAACATATATAGCCAATGTTAAAGGAGCACCAACTTGACTTGTTTATTTCATAATGCATGTTAATTATTAGGTACCCATTTTAAAATGAAAAGTTATGTATGACAAATTAAAAATAATCGAAAAATGTATACATTTCTGGTTAATTAAGGATATGTTGGGTAGTTATAGTCTTATAAAAACATTTTATGTTATGTTTTAGTTGTATACAATTTGGTCCTTTTTGGCATGGAATGGCCGAGTAGTCACTAAGTTTTGGTTTTTTGACTATACACATGTGTATGATTATGGCAAAGAACAAGTAAATATCCTGCAATTTAGCTGTCAGCCATTTCTCCCAAAGACTGTTTGGTTTCAGTTTGTTTTGCCTTCTCAATTTAGTAATGATTGACCCAGCATAGCGATTTGTTTCAGTTTTTATCAACTTCATGACTTTAAGTGGCATGAAAACAGCAAAACAATCAAATGGTGTTGATGTTTCATCTAATGGTGCTGTTACACCTGTCGTTTCTTGAAAGACAGGCGAATCAGGCATAATGTCTTCGGTATTCCAACCAATATCTGTATTGTATAGCTGGCTGGACTGTTAGTCTTTTTTACGCCTTTTAGGTGTGGGGTGTAGATGCCATCTGTGAATCTGAGTCATCTTCATCGGCTGAAAGTAAATAAAAAAATATAAAGGTAGTACAAGTGACTTTTTTTTTCTGTAGATCACCCATAGACCGGAATTTCCACAAATGGAGTTCACAATAATGCCATAAACTGCATGATTACTTTACAACAGATGCCAGTGTCAGCTTGTTTGCACAAAACTATACTTGTCCAAGAGATGTGCGATCTGTTTGTGTACAGTACAATGATCTTCACACAAAATTACCTAAAACATTTATTTTATTTTTTCTGTCAGGTTTGTCGACTGAATGAATGATACCAGCTTCTATAGTGTATCTTCAACCGTATACAACAGTGATTAGCAAAATAAAGTACAGTGCTGTACACTATAGAAATTGTGGTAGGTTACATTTATTTACAAATGCATTTGAACAAATTATAACTTCTGTTACAGCAGGTAAACACGCTCTGTGTTCCATTTATGTTACAGCCTTGTTCATTAATTACCATTTTTGTTACTTTGAGGCAGTGTAGTTAAATCAGATTAAGTATATAAATAATAGTAGGTATTAACATTATAACGGTTCGTTACATACAAAAATAAAAAGATGTTCAACGCCGATTGTAGTTTTTGTTTTATTTTTTCAAAATAGAATGCACAGACGAATCCAATCACTTTCAATGTTTTACTCACTCGTTCAACACGTACATCTGCCTGTCGAAAAATGCTCGCACGATGAGAATTAACGAAAAATAACGTCCTTCAGTAATATTTTACTGTAAGTACACAAAGTCAGTGCGGCCTCAAATGTGGCCGCACCCAGCGAAAATGAACTTCGCCACGAGCCAAACGCCTACGTAGGTAGCCTCAATTTCTAATTGAAAATATCCAAAAAGTTTCAAAACAAATTATTATTAAACGGCATGGCTCTAGCTCCCGACGTTAAATTTTCTCCAACAATTTTCACATACTTTGCGAGAAGCCACCGAACGCGACCTACTGGTGCAGCGGTCGACAGACAACTGGTGAACTCATGTCACCGTCTTCTCCATGCAGGGAGGAGAAGTCACATGACCTCACCGGCCAATCACACTACAAATCACAATCCAATCAGAAGACAGAACATACATTGAAAACAGTTTTCTCTCCATAGAGCCAGGGACTTTACATTTTCCTTCTCTCTCCCACACCGTGAGACAGCAGTTATCACACATTTCCCACGACCCGTGGTGAATCCCAACTTTTATCTCTGTTGGCGGGGAAGCACTGCACTGTTTCTTTCTCACTCACACTTACAGGCCTCTCATGCCTCTCTTTCTAACCATCACACCAGACACAGTCCCGTGTTCTAGAATCATTCAACACGTTAATGAACATTACAAACAGCAATCATAATACAAATTACTTTACAAAATTAAACTTATTTAGAAAAAACCTGAAAAAGTAGGCCAAAACCGGCAAAAATCTAGTACAGCGACTTATCTGTGAATAATTACATAAAAAATACTGATGATTTAAAATGTCTGTTAAAATACCAGGGACATCCTTAAAACACATAGCACGTGCAAATAACATATATTAATAGTCATAACGTCTGATTATACTGTTTGATAACATATACACCACTCAAAAAACATTGACTTATTAATACTTACATATACAAAAAGAAGTTTAAAAGAAAAACATTTATCTGGGAGGGCAGGTGTTTACAACGTTACATTACCCCCCCCCAACTTTTCAATTAAATTAGCACAACATTTAATTGAAAAGTTTCAAAAGTGAAAAACTAACCTGTACAAAATACATTCAAAAACATCTTTAGACATAAATGCATCCTGCAGACCTGCCAACTCTCACGATTTTAAGGTCCATCTCACGCCCTCACGCTAAAATAGAGTTTCCTCACGATTTTTTGGGGCCCCAAGATTTTGTTTGTAAAAGTTACAAAACAAGTTTTACGAAAGCTTACAGTAACGAGTTTCCATCAATACTCGAGTCATGTAAAGGAAGCAATTTTGCGTTTTGTAGCGTGTGCCGTGCTGATTTTTCTATCTCGCATAGTGGAGGAGGAGACATTGTGAAACATGCCGCTACAAAAAAACACAACTAACACGTGAAGTGTATTGCTTCCAATAAAAAAATTAATTTTGCTGTGAACAGTGATAATAGTGTTACACGAGCAGAATGTTATTTTACATCTTTTTTAGTTGCGGCCCTGCATGATCACTACACGACAGCGCTAAATTATGTTCAACTAAATTAAATCTGCAACCTATAATTTGTTGAAATAAATTTTGAAGCAGAGACCATGTAACATATGCACAGGTATGTCACTTAAATTTAAAGATTCTCATTTGTTGTTTTTTATATCTAACCTGTATTTATGGGCCTGGAAATTTTTATCGAGGACCTCATGATTTTTTAAATTTGAATGTTGGCAGGTCTGATCCTGTCATTACACTCTTATTTATAAAAGGAATTCAAACAACAAATATTTTCATAAATTGCAAATATTAATACAAATTTTCTCTTAAATTTAAAAATGATATTTCAGTTTTTGGTACAGTCAACAATCCTCATCCTTTGTATTCTCTCGGTTTCATCAGGGACAGGAAAGTTACTTTTAAAACGTAACTCAGTTACAGTTACAAATACAAGTTACACTACTGAAAATAAAGCAGTTACAGTTCTGAGAAAAGTAGCTGTAAGTTACTTTAACATTTACTTTGTGAAAAACTAAAAATGTGATACGTAATATTATTATAATTAAAAGCTAATAAAACATATTGTGTTTAGTAAAGATATGTTTATTTAAACTGACAATTTTTAAATAGGTCTTAAATTACATTGAGTAATTAGTTCATACTACAAAATTGTTCGCAGCACCACACAACAAGCACTTCACAATAAGGTTATTTTTATCACTTGACCGAACTTCGAAAAAAATTAGAACATGAAGGCCATGACAACGAAAATTCTGGACTGCTTTCTCGTCTTCTCGCTTCATTAGATTCTGTCATTGCTTTCGCGCATGTGCACAGGTAGGTTAATTAACTAAACAGCACAGCAGTAAACCAGCATGTCGCAAATATTAAATAAATGACAATCAAAATACGAGCGCAGGCTAGCCAACAGCAGTTTTTACAAGTACAAGCAATACCATCACAAATAATATGCTTTTCGGGATATTCGTTCTGGGATTGAAAAAATCAACAAATCGTTCAATAAGAAATACATTTAAAAAATGTAACGCAAGAAGTAACGACAATTATCTTTACTTTAAGGCAGAAAAAGGTAATTCAGTTACAGTTACTGAAAACTTAATATATTGCGTTACCACGATCGTTACCATAAAAAGTAACTGTTACAAATAACGTTGTAACTAGTAGTGTGTTACTTCCAGTCCCTGGGTTTTATTAATACAGAATACAAGTAGTTTCAAAATTAATCTCTTCACAAGCATCAAGCAGTGTTCCGTGGTCTATGAAGAATCCTTCCTCTCATCACATATCTCAACTTGACTATGGTTGCAACAGCTGTGGACACTTCTACACAAACTGCAACAACTTTAACAAACTTACATCTTTAAGACACAACTAGCTCAGCTGCACTAGCTGGAAAAAAACCCTGCAGGAATTACGTCCCACTGACCACCTGAAAAACCATCTCGACAACAAAAACCATCTCGACGACTAACATACTTAAGCTGTGGAGCACCTTGACACTAGCAGGCAAATATAACCCCAATGATGACGATGAACAACCACCGTCTCCTCAAGATGACAACTGCACGACGACGGATAACTCCTCTATTACCAGGAAACCACTACTTTCACCCATGAATCAACCAATTCCTCCACCCCTCATACTTGCACCAACAAACTTAACCAACATTGCTAAATTCAAACTGCTGACCACTATTACGCTATCTTGCGGACCAAATATTTTTGAGTCCTAATTTACAAGTAATATTCTCTTCTAATGTTTGCGTACTCGTGTTTTAAAAGCTGCATGGAAGCAGATATATTTAATGTCTGCGTATAATTACATTCCTAAACAATTTCGTGTTTGCGTAGTCGTGTTTTAAAAGCTGCATGGAAGCAGATATTTTAATGTTTGCGTATATATTTACATTTCTCTATTCTAAGCAGAAACATGTTCGACCATTCGTGTTTAAAAAACTGCATGGAAGCAGATATTTTAAATGTTTGTGTATATATCCACCCCCCTATATTTTTAATGAAAGAAAAACACATGCAGCCTTAATCGCGCGCAATAAAATTATACTACAAACAAATATGATGATTCACATTTGTACAGTATTAGATGTTGCCCCATCTTTACGAGAGACCCCATATCCAACACATAATATTTTACGGTGCAACTTGATGCCTGATCGTTACAGTGTATATCATGCAGTTACAACACTCACCTCAACTATTACTGCCGCTACGAGATACACTTCATATTGAATAAAAATAGTTTTTTTAAGTCATGATATTAATTTGAAATAAATATTAAAAATTAATTTTAAAATATATTTAATTTTCTACAAAAACACTAATTAAAAAAATAATTTTCACTCCAAATCACTTCTTGCCATAATAATACCATGTATTATATTTCTACTCAGCATCCTCGCCGATGACACTTCCACCTCACTCTCTATTTCCACAATAATATTTTCAGCCCATTCGGCTACCCGCTCACACAAGTCTCTAGTCGACAACTGCAAACAATGTCAGCAGCCTCCCTACAGTCACGTTCACTGTATCCTCCGCAGTCACATCAAGGTAGCTACCCTCGCCCACGAACACCTCTTCAATCCCGTAGCTCGACACCTCTTTGACTACCACGGTCTCAGGATCTTCCACATCGTCGATCGCCACCTCCATATCGTCTTCAAACTCCTCCCAGCTCGCATTGGACCCCTCCTCAACAATCTCTTCATAGGTGGCACGACACATCTTACTAGCTCTGTTGATAACTACGAATGATACATCCTAAGGGTGCAATTGTTCAACTGTCCCCACCCCTCTACACTTTCTATTGCAGTCCTGTTCGTGCGTACCAAGCACACACGTCACTGACGCACGGCCTTTGACGTCAGCAGACCTACCCCCTGCCCCCTCTCTCTGAACCGTCCACACCCCAAATAGCTGCGTCATTTAGACCTGTCCCCACACGTCCCCAACCTCGTAATACCATTTTAAGCACCTTCGACGAACATACCGACCTCTGGTAATGGGTGAAAAGTTTCAAACAGTACATGAATAAATACATTTTTTATTTATTTTAGACTTGCATTTATTAATATAAAAATTTACATTTCAAAAAATTAAAATTTATATGGCACCAGTAGATTTTATCCAACTGATTTTCACATTTATCGAATCCTAGCCACTTCACAAACAAGGGATCATCTTTCTACTTAATAATCACTTGGGTACTTGGTAGGCTGAATTTCTTCCCCATAGAATCTGCCACGTATCGCCGAACCTCGTAAATCTTCCAAGTAGTAACAGCTCGGATGGTAATTACATATTTTAACAACACGGAATATTTATGTCGACCATTTATAAATACACACAAAATATTCAATTTCAGCTCTGAAGTTTTATCACGCCTAGTTTATTTGCATCAAAATAAACAGTTTCCAGGAGTGAGTTATCTTTTACATAAACAGGTAACATGACAGTTTTTCTGTATTTTCTGTAACATATAAATCCACATATAACTCCTTTTTGCTGCAAACTCCCTTCACATGACTTTCTTTAGAGCAGTAATAAATCATTCATCTGCCCATCCTTTTATCTCGGTGAACATAAATTAATTTTTTTTCGAACATGGCTACAAGGCTTAATGGCTACAAGGGTACATCAAAAACACATTGAAAAAATCTTTGTATAAACATACCAAATAAGCAAATTTAACACATTGGAGACTGGTTGGACATGACCTACTTAGACTAGGTAGACTGCACATTTTTCACGAATTTCAAAAATATTTGGTATCTCTATTTTTCTAGTAAATTGATATTATAATATACAAAATTAAAATTCATAGTTTTTTATACTTAGATACATAAACATTTTTTTGTTACTCAAAATTAAAAAAAAATGTTAGAATTTGAAAGAAACCATGTTTTTGGAAGTAAAATTTTTTTTACGACAATATCTGACATCATGATCATGTATACCAGACTATTGTCGGAACACCATGGCATTTGCAGACATGTGTAACATACCATACAAACTGTCTAATATTTCACATATAACATATGTTACCAAACACACATACTTTATCCAGTAAT
The DNA here is from genome assembly GCF_032445375.1 of Bacillus rossius redtenbacheri. Classification (NCBI taxonomy): domain Eukaryota; kingdom Metazoa; phylum Arthropoda; class Insecta; order Phasmatodea; family Bacillidae; genus Bacillus; species Bacillus rossius. The sequence goes on from NC_086332.1 coordinate 108,285,362, forward strand.
AATGCCCCTCTCCGCTCTTTTTTATCAATAAAAACATCTCCACAAATTTCACATTACACAGTTTGAGAGAGTGAGAAACACCTTTATAATGAGAAGTCCTGATGAATATCAGAATGATTGTAGTATTGTAAACTATAAAGTAAAACATAAATATAGGGTCGGTCAGGGTAAATATGAGACATTTTTTACAACTTTGTTCATAAATTAAATACTATATCAGTGACAATTATGCAAAAAATCATCATACATTGTGACTGGTTTAACAAAAAACATTGGAAACAACAGATTACTATATATTCATAAACTATTGAAAAATAAATATAAATATGTGTCTCATTTTTAACACACAAAAAGGGGAATTAAGAGACAACCCAGGGAAAAAGTGAGACAGTATTGTAGCAGACTAAAATAATGTTGGCGAGTTAATAGGGTAATTGTGAGACAGCTTGGGGTCAAAGGAAGACAAGAAAAAATTTGGGTATAATAGTTTGCAACACTTTCCTCAGTTTTATTATAGGAACAAAATGGCCATGTTTCAATAACACCAAATTTAGGCTTGAGCTACATTTTTATAATTTCCCCTGACAGAAAAATTACATAGTATAGAAAATTGACATCATACCATCTAGTTAAATGGTACCCGAGCTTATATCTGAATTTATTTTACATTTTAGTGATACTAATTAAAATCACAGTGTCCATTGTAATCAGAATGGTGAAAAAAATGAGACATTTCCCTTGGTTAGAATCGGGTTAACAGAAACTGTAGGAGTTCTAGTTTTTTTCAAAAAAACATCAACTTTTCCTGGGAATGCAAATGTAATGCCTCGACCTTTTCCTGTTATTATTGGAATAGGCAATTTCCCCAGTACTTTTGACTTTTCCACAATGGATACATCATTTTCATTAAGCCTGAACACAGTTTTGTTATTGTCCACACAATTGAGACACATAATTTGCATGTCTCCACCTTCCAGAACTTTCTGAACAGTCGCAACATATTGAAAAGAATGCCGCTTTCCAGAACTTAAAAAAATTACAAGCACAAAGTCACCCGGATTCACTTCATCTGCCATGGTCATTTCCACAGCATCTGTGTCGAGTAGATCAACTTCATCACGACTGTCACTGCTACCTAGCCAATCTTCATCTTCGCTTGAAGCTGAGTAAGAAGAATCAACTTTCGCTCTTCTCTTAGATGGGGGTTTTACTACTGGAACTGTTGCCTTTTGAATACCAGTACCCTTTCGATTCTTCTTATGAGCTGGTTTCTGCTTTTCCCTCACAAGCTGAGAATACTCTTCAGATGTTATCACCTTTGCTGTTGGGTCCACTCTTTTTCGCTTGATCATGGTTTTGTCAGTGCGTTTGGTTTTTGAAAGTAGGATACAGTAGAACCTCGCATATCCGACCTTCCCACAACCGACTCCTCCCGATATCCGACCTAGTGTCCGACTGTCGGTGATTCACACGCGCCTCCGGTTGGTGAGCCTGTTAGGCTTGAAGGAGTGACTCATCTACAATATGCTTTGTTTTCATATCAAAAACTGTCAGTTCAGCCGTGAATCTTGATGTGTAATGTGCTCTGACTATAATCTTGTACAGTTCTGTGTTTGTTAACGTCAATACTGTTTGTGTTTTTCCCCATTATTTATTCACGACTACAGAATTTAAAGTGTGCAATACGTAGTGCTTTACGTGTGTGACAATGGCAACTCAATAACGTAAACGTGTTTGTTTTTCTCTGCAACAAAAACTTGAGATTTTACAACGATTGGACCATGGAGAGTCTGTTATTAAATTAGCTTCTGAGTTGGGTGTAGGGGTGACTACGATAAAAGATTGGAAAAAAAACCCGTAAAGATCTGGAAACGTACTCAACAACAGTTGAGACAGAAGATGCCTTAAAAAGTAGAAAAATGTTGAAAAAACCAAAACTTGAACTTGTCGATGACGCATTATGGGTTTGGTTTTGTCAGGAAAGGCGCAAGGGAATACCATTGTCAGGCCCCATCGTAAAGGAAAAAGCCATAAAATTGCATGAAAAGCTGGGAGGTGATCTAGAAAAATTTAGCGCTAGCGAAGGGTGGCTACATAAATGGAAGTTGCGTCATGGCATACAACATCTTATTATTGCGGGGGAAAAACTCTCAGCTTATGATAATGCTGCTACAGAATTTGTAGCAACATTTGAGAAGTTGGTCACAGAACAGAAACTTGTACCCGAACAAGTGTACAATGTAGATGAAACAGGCCTAAATTACAAAATGCTTCCAAAAAACACTCTAGCTGCTAAAAATGAACCTGTGTTAGGAACAAAGCTGGCTAAAGACAGGCTCACAATTGCAACTTGTAGCAATGCCACGGGAAGCCACAAAATGCCGCTGTTCGTCATAGGAAAATCTAAGAAACCAAGAGCATTCAAAAATCTAAACATGGCAACACTTCCAGTTTTCTATCGGAATCAATCATCTGCTTGGATGGATGGCGATTTATTTAAGGAGTGGTTTTTTGCCGTATTTGTCCCCGCAGTAAAAAAACATTTAAAGTCTAAAAACTTACCTGCTCGTGCTGTTTTGCTGTTAGATAACGCTCCTAGTCACCCCTCTGAATGTGAATTAAATAAAGGAAACATCAAGGCTTTATTTTTACCGCCCCATGTTACACCTTTAATACAACCTATGGATCAGGGCATCATCGAGTTGTTAAAGAGAAGATACAGAAGAAAATATGTCGGCTCTCTGCTGGACAAATAGAAGAAGGAGGTAACCTTTTTGGGGCGATTAAAAGTTTCAACATAAAAGACGCAATCTACACCGTTGCTGCAGCCTGGGACGAAATTAATCAAACTATCCTTCAGAAGGCTTGGAAAAAGTTTTGGCCATCATTGAAACAAGAAGAACCTGAGACAGAAGCACAAGTTGAGACAGACAATTACAAAATTTACAAGTGTTTCAGCATGATCTCCAGATGAATGATGTAGAAGAGTGGTTTGTTGAAGCTGATGTTTCGGAAGACACCAATGAATAACTAAATGACGACGAAATTATCGCTGTTGTGCAGAACAAAGCCGTGGAAGAAGATATCGACTCGGATGAAGACGAAACCACCGGTGACAATGTAGTGAGTCATTCTGCTGCTAAGGACGCCTTCGAAGTTGCGCTGAAATACATTGAGCAACATCCAAATGCAAACCCAATGGACGTATTGTGGGCAAAAAAGTGGAGGGACACTTCTGCAAAGTCAAGATTGACAAAATTAAAACAAAAGTCCATTACTGAATTCTTTAAATAAGGTATGCTTAGATTTTATTGATCTCATTTAATTTAAAAACAGTAAATGTTTGAAATATATACAGCAACATTTTTATAAGTACATACTTTACAATAAAGTTGTATTACAGTACGATATAGCTGTTTTTCTATCTGAGAAAGTGGTTTTTTTTTGCTCCTCCCGATATCCGACCTTTTGGCTGGATATGCGAGGTTCTACTGTATTCTCGAAAGAATTTTCAGGAAGTATATCAGGAAAGGAGTCTGTAGGCCCAGAAGATGGAGACAATGGGGAGGGTACAACTGTAGTGGTTTCAGTAGAACTGGAGCTAAGTATGGGTAAAAATGCACTTTCAACTACAGCATCACTGGAAGGCTCAGATTCAGTTAAACTGGAGCTAGGTATGGGTAAAAATTCATTTTCGACTACAGCATCACTTTGTAGCCGCACCTACAACTGACAACAACATAAACAAGAAATAACAGGAGTCTTTCCGGTAAGACTAACGGCAGATATTTGCTGGTGCTGCAATAAAGCAAAGTCCTATACCAATTAACAAGCAGTGTAATTTATTTGTAACAAATGTAGCATACAATGCACATAACATTTATGAATTTTGAGCGAAACATCCCGCGTGAATCATACATACAAATCAAGTTAAAAGAATGGTGCCAACTGACGACACGTTTAACGTAGCACAAAACATATGGGCCGCTAGGCAACAACAACAAGAAAGAAAGAAAGAGATTACATTTACATACAATTACGATTACCGTTACGACGCGGCTTGACAAGAAGTGTCCAAAGCTATCATGGCATGCCCATATTAAACCGCAGAAAAACAGTTACATAAGCTACCAGTAGTACTCTGCCTGAGCAAAAGAAACTAAGGCAAAGAATCCAGTTAAGCACTGACCTGAAGGGTCCAAAAGAGACTGTTTAGAAAATGTAACATCTAATAATTTATTCTTTTTTGATGTATTTTTTCCTAATTCCTTCCATTTCGCTGGTTGCAGAAATAACATATTTTATTAAATATTGGAAGTTTGTGAAATTGCAGTGTTTTAAAATGTGGTATCAACTTGAATGGTTAACATGCAAACAATTTTAGGCAATATTTTATAGTCTACGGTGATATGAATAATTTTGAACGTTTTATTGATGCAAATATGGTGAGTTATCAAAGTGTATTTGTGTATTTAGGACCTAATGACGATAAATATTGGCATAGTGATTTGTGTAAAATATTTACGAAATGTCATCGTAGTTTTTTGCAGCTTGTTTAAAAATAAAAATAACGAAGTTAAAAATTAGGGTTTTAGTGTATATTTTATTTTTTAAAGTTAGATAAATCAAGTAGTCAATAAGTACAAGGTCCTCATGACAACACAACAAATTACGCACACTGATAGCCCGCAAGAAGTACATTCTATTTCTGATTATGTGGTATAGTGCCGCACTATACCACGGAACAGAAATCATACAAGATTTAACTTCAAAAACATTTACCTACTTGGTACATCTTTATGCTGAAAAACAAAATTTAGTTTTAAGTATGAGTGCACTTTAATAATTGTAGTGTAGTATTGAAGTAAAATATCTTGTTTATGGCCAACATTATTATTTTACATTTTGTAATGATTAAATTTCAATTCTTCCCACACATATATCCCTTCCTTGTATATAAAATAAACTAGATATAACTTCATGCCAAAGAATAAATTTTTTGTTTTGCACTTAAACTGACAACATAAAATAAAAGCTTTGTACAGTGGTTACACAGTATTATATTAGGCAAAGTTCATACTGCATTTTATGGACACATTTGGCATAGGAAGATTTGCTGACAATGATATTAGACATTGTGTTAGTTTGGTATGGTAAATAATGTGACCCTAATTAACTGTTGAGCTGGAAGGTTGAAAAAAAGTCTGATCAGACTTTGTGACTTAGCCTTAAAATAATTGTTTCCAGGTAAGCAAAATCGAAACCCTTTATCTCTTTACTTTGGTAATAATTTACTTTAGAGTAACAACCTTAATAATGTTAAGTAACAGCAGTAAATGGATATTTTGATTGCCCTGGATTTTTTTGTTAGTCATTCTGGATAGGTGCAATGCATTTATTGTAATAAATTTACCGGTCTTTTACAGCTTTAAGATTATTTAAATTAGGTTAGGAAGAAGAAAAGCTATAAAATCCTTTGAACACATTATTACATTAGATTAAGTTAGGTTAGCAACAGGAACAATACTGTAAAATAGACTCAACAGGTTTTTTAGCTTAGGTCAGCAATATGTATTACAATATTATTGCGCACCTAACCCAACAACCCCTCCAGCATATTTTTCAGTATTCTTAATGTTGCTAACCTAACCAACCGTTCACACGTTTTACAGTACTTTAACTGTAGCTAACAACACCTAATTACCATCAAGACAATTTTACAGCTTTTCTTTTGTGCCTACCCAGAATGAATAAAAGTAGCCAGACAACTCAATAAAATTATTTTGCATTAAAATCGAACCATATTCAAGTGGAAAACCCTAGTAAATTAGAAATTCTGCATCTGTACTTAACTGTTGTACAAAATACTGTGTTAGATAAATGTTAAATGATTATTGACTTATGGGCCATTAGTCACGTGCATAACATTCATAACGAACTGTAGGCAAATACATACTTTATAATAATAAAATATATTTTTAGTACTTACGAACAAAGACAGTAAAACAAATTAACTAGTTAAAACACTCAGAGCTAAATATCCTAAATACAAGCCTTTAAAAATTCAAACTATAACAGTAGCCCAACAACACAAATAGCAAAATCAATATGGTGATATTGGCGATGCCAGTTCTCTTCCTTGTCATTATTTTAACAATTTCCAGTCACATGCAATTCTATTTCCGGAGTGGCAACAGTGAGAACCCATATGAAATTGACTGCTGACAGTCGAGTGGCAGCAGACACTCGATAATATATTGAAAGAGATTTGGGTCGAGTTGAAGAATCACATTTTTTATCACTCCCTTAGTTTTAGTTTCAAAACTGATTTTACATGATTTGATATATTCTTCGAATGTATTGTTTCCTTTTCAATTTTGATGATGTATTTTTTCAAATATTTATTCTTTTTGATTGTAGTTTGTTACAGTTCGCTTTATGAAATAAAAAGCAAACTTTCGTTGAAAGTTTTTTTGTTTTATTTTTTGAAAGATGAAACAACTGAATCCAATTACATTCAAACAGTTTTCTCACTCAGTCAACTAGTACATCCGCCTGTCGAGAATTGCTCAGTACTCGGGAAATGTCTCCTTAAGACGACAACTGCACGATGACGAATAACTCCTCTATTACCAGGAAACCACTACTTTCACCCATGAATCAACCAATTCCTCCACCACTCATACCTGCACCAACAAACTTCAACAACACTGCTGACCAAAACTTCTGAACTTTGAACTTTCTACCAATGATGCATTTACTTCTATTTACGACGAATACTCATATAATATAATAATTATTGAAGACCCCAGTTATATTTTATATATATATATATTTGAATAAACAACATGATAAATATACCTTTAAATTCCCTTCCTTTAACAGTAGTGTGTCCCCACTACACCATCACACATCAAATTGATAACATGTCTTCAAAAAGACACAGCCAAACCTCTATTTCATTGACAATCCCGGTCCCAGGTTCCTACTCCACGGTATGGTTGAGGGGTGAAAATATGCTTCCTAACACTCCCAACAAACCCCACAGAACCACGATCACCAATTTCATCAATTTCATCAATTTCATCAATTCCGTGAAGAGAACGGACTTGGAAATCTCAGCGGAAAGAATATTCCGTCCAGGAATATTTTTGGAAATCTCAGCAGGGACTCCACCATCTCCCTCACAAACGAACATGCCCAGAAATCTCAGCAGGTGCCCCAAAACTTTCCAGCAGGGGAGTTCATGCTACCAAACCTGGACGAGGACATGGAGGTCGAACAGATCGAAAACCCCCTCTCCACTCCCCTCGCGTACTAACTCCTTACAACCAGTAGGGCCCAACGGTGGGGAAACCCACAGTCCTTACCGAAGAACGTCAAATTACCACTGACTAAGAAGACAGAAGCAGAAAAAGAAAAAGCTCATCAAAAAACCACGATAAACTATGGTTTCCTTCCCTATCCCTTGAACTAACCAAAAGGTAAGGGGCGCTCCTGGTCCCTTTTAGCTGGCTTGGCTAACCTATCTCTTTCCCCATCATTCCTAGCTCCCGAGCTAGCCAAAAGGTAAGGGGTGCCCAACTACAACCCTTTTAGCTGTTAGTCAGCTCGGCTAACCTATCTCTCCCACCATCATTAACACACACAAAAATACAAGTACAACTTTACAATGGCAGCGATACCTAAATTGTATATCTATTACAAGAATGTTTCAAACAGTATTAATACATATTCATTAATTTACACATTTAGAAACATTTCAGCAACACTTATTCTTTACACAATGTTTTACTTTATACTCCATGGTCTTAGCAGTGACACATGCCAATTCGCCTTATTTACTTTATAGACATTATGGCCTAGAATCGCTTCAACTTGATAAGGTCCATCATATAGTTTGAAAAATTTATGAATCTTTTGTTCATACAGTGAGGACAATTTATGGGATGCTATAAGTACTTCGTCCCCCACTTTAAAAATACTAGGTTTAACGCCTTTATTGAACCTAGTTTTCCTTTCCTCTGCCTTTGATACCAGTATTTTTCCTGCCTTTTCCAATTTGTCTTTTAACCCTACAGTATCACTGTTTGGAAAACTTACTAACTCTTGAAGCTTAGAAGTAGGTAACATTTTTTGCATCAACTCTATTGTTGAAAAACCAGTGCTTTCATGCCAAACATTGTTTATAATCCCTTCCATTTCGCTCACAAGGTTAGCCCATTGGCTATGGTTTTCACTGCAATACAATCGAAACAATCTCCCTAGTTCCCTCATCGCCCTTTCAACTGGATTAGCAGCTGGATGGTACACTGCCGTATGACCTGTTTCAATCCCAAGGATACCAGTCAATGTTATCTACAATTTTCCCCTGAACTGAGGCCCATTAACAGAGATGATTTTTTTCGGTACACCCACTTCTTTGACATACACATCTAAAATCTTTTCAGTAAAAACTTGAGCAGCGGCTTGCTTGATAGGGTATAATTTAACATATTTTGTGAACACATCTAGCACTACAAAAATTTACTTTACTCCTCCTCTTTCTCTAGGCAGTGGACCAAACAGATCAACACATACTACCTCCAATGGCTTAGTTGCTAATACATGTTGCATAACCCCCTTACATTTCTGGTTCATAACTTTTGTCTGTGCACAGGGCAAACACTGTCTGACTATCGGGAACACCAAACAGGGCAAACACTGTCTGACTATCGGGAACACCAAACAGGGCAAACACTGTCTGACTATCGGGAACACCAAAATACATGCCTTTACGTTTGCCTTTCGTCCAGTCACGAAGCGTTTCTTCACAGTTATTACACACAATTTGCGGAGCCCATTTCTTGTCTTGATCGCCTAGTGGAACCTCAAAATATGTTGCGTACACACGTCTGACAAATGATGAAATATTGCATCTTTGACGTTTAAGTGTATAACAGCCATATATGTAACATAAGTCATTAGGACTATTTAAACATTTATGCCGACTTGAGGAGGCCATTATCTAGTCTGAAAGAACATCATAAAGATATATATTAATATTTAACAAAATAAAATAATTAATTTTTCATTACTTTAAATTTTAATACAAATATAATTTTAATAATATTTGTAAACCATTAATTACCTTGTATTTATGTTAAATATACGAGTAGTAGTCCTCTAACTTGAAGGTAAGATCAGAAATCTGCAAAAAAAAAAAAAAAGAAAATAGTATCGCATGAAATCTATAGCATGCACAAGAAAACGGATTTCATATTTGGATTCAGCAGTACCTAAATACAAAGAATCGGTTGACAAATCTCATGCAACAGACAACAAAAAAAAGTTCCTCTGTGTAATTTATAAGAACAGAAAATTATAGTTCTCTTTTAACAGGCAACAATGATTTCCCTATCCTTAACTAGCTTCATACAAATAAGGCTAACAATACTAAGAATGATTAAATGATCTGTTGCATGTAAATATTCTTGGCAACATTTACGGGAAAAAGTAGCTTAGTCATGATCTCGAAGGGATGTCTAATCCTACTTTGTGTTTTCATCAGCCTGAGTTGATCAAGTGTATAGAGAAACTACAACATGACAATGCCACTTATTCCTCTCAGATAACAGGTAGAAGTGATATGAGCACTAGAAAAGGCAAAATACGAGGCATTTAAAGCAAAAGCATGGCCGGTACTTGAAAATCTCTATACATACTAATGCATGTAATTTTCAAGATTTGTATTAGCTACTTAAACGTATGTATTATAACATTAATTAGCCTTTCGCATGATGACATTATGCAATTAATGCTTCATTATACTTAATGAATTATAAGATAAACTTACCAATTCATCATTCGTACCTATTATCAGTAGAACTGACACTGCTCTAAACATGGATAGATTGTTTTTTGGTCTCTCGTAATGTAATAATTTCATCTAATGCTCCGCTGTTACATGGGACTCTGCCTGTTAATTTTGAGCAATCAAGTTCTTCTGTTGGGATACCGTCTAGAGACCGTCCGCGGCTAAGTGCTACATAAGCGCTACATAAGCTTGTCCAGCAGTAAACAGCATGATCAACGGTACAGCTTTGCATCTTGTGGACGGTCGATGCCAACTCAGGATTAATGGCAACATTCGTCTTTCAGTGGTACCATAGCTATATTTTGCCGGAAACTGTATTGATATTGGTTTAATTAGATTTATACCATCTGAATCAAAATCAGTATGGACTGACCGTATGTCTGTATCATATACTTGATCTCGTTGAGAATGTGGCCAGATTATTTCCGTAATAAAACCCATATTGCTGTTAACTAAACCTAAACCCTTTGCAACGTCAATATTCGATCGTAACATCACTTTAGCTCCCACGAATATTTTCAATATTTTAGGAAGATGATCTGTTTTATTGATATCTTCAGATATGACTGAGTCCAGGTCTTTATTACCTAAATTTTGTGTAGCATCAATGAGTTGATCTTGTGCTTTTATTGTATAAATAGCCGTACCTTTATCCTCAAAATACATTATGTTTAGCAACTTGATGATTCGTTGGATAGATTCTTAATGCTCTCTCAATCTAGAATTTGTTGGTAACATCAGTTGAAACTTTTCCAAGGAGTATTTCAAGATGCTTAGACGTCAATTCCCCAACTCTTAAGGCGTTTAGCACTTCTATAAATGTTGTGTCTCCTTGTTTGGTGCATGCTTTGTTAAAGTTCAACCAGCTGGAACTGCCACCACAAATGTGTAGCTGGCTTCATATGTTCTGGTTGTTGAAAAACTTGATGTCCTCAAACAGGTGGTAAGTGCATTAAATCACCAAATAATAAAACATTTATGCATCCAAAGAAAGCGTTGGGACTTTTCAGCTTCCACAAGCAAGAGTCAATCATGCAAAGCATCTTATAAGGTACCATTGAAATTTCATCTATGAAAAGAAACTCAACATTTTGCCATACTCTTAGAAAGTTACCAGTTTGAAGTGGCATACTGACAATAACACCATATTTTTGTACTGGTAATTTTAGCAGACAGTGTAGTGTAGACCCACTGACCAATCGTACTGCAACTCCAGTGGGAGCATCATCTTTTACTACTGATTTTCCATAACATCGGTTAACTTGGTTTTTCAACAAATTGACGAGGAAAGTTTTTCCGGTGCCTGCTCTACCAGTTACAAAAAAATTTTTTTTGTCTCCATTTAGTTGGTTCTTAATGCTCTTGTATAATAAGAATGAATAATTGTCTTAGGTCAATATTCATGACCTGTCGTGCCTTCTGAAATTGATTATTACTCATCTCTATATCTGATAATTCTTCTGCTCCAAAATTTTAAAGGCATGGACTTGATTGAATGCGTTTTCAAGCTGGTGGTCCCGTTCTCGATGTTGCCGCATATGTCTACTCATTTCCTTAAGTCGATTCTCTCGAGCTAGAAAAGCATCTTTTGCATTATCGAAACCTTAAAGTAATTACGTTTACAAACGGTAAGGCATATATTGAACCAATAAACTGTAGAAGAAGTTTTCTGGATGTGATGATGCTATAAAGTACAGCACTCTCACAACTGCAGGGACATTCCTCACAACCATTTTGCTGTCATCTGACAGCGTAATAATTGGACGACTAACTTTTGATTGTTCTTCATAAGCATCATGGTCAATGCTTTCTTCGCTTTTATTTGCCTTTTTCAGCTAGAAAGGTTTGAACAACATTGCAAACTCTGTAAGACTCATGTTCGGAAAATTATAGTCAGAGTGATGCAATGGATGTTTTTCAAATCTTTCGAAGATATTGCTATAATAGCCAGTAGCGTGTTCACTTGTCGACTTGCAATACCCTATAACGCTGTTCTGGCTTTCTAGTGTTAAGGAAAATACAACTTCGCGAACTATCCCGTAAAGGAATATGACATAGTTGATATGCACATTCAGCAGCTGATTACTTGTCGTTCATGAAGAATCATCATACAAATCTTGAACAGCTTACGTGAGATATCTGACTCTTCGCGTTGTAATTTTTGTATTGCCTGCGCTATTCCAGAATCTACTCCTTCAGGCTCTGCTTTTGATAGGTACTTAGCAATATAGCACGCTATCGCTTTGTTTGACCCGCATGGCTGAATGTTCGTATTACCTCTCCGTAGTCTTAATAACTCTGGGTGGTAATTTTTTACCAAGCATCTTCTTTTCGACACAAGTTAACAAATTCTCCCTCCATTACGAATGAAATCGTCTGAAAAATTAGATACTATCTGAGTCTCATCACATTCTTGATGCGGAAAGGTGAGTTGACTTCTTACAGAAGCATTATTATAAAAAATCTGCAGATTGACGTAAAAAGCAGTAAATGGGGTAACATAATAGATTAAATGAACTGAGTAATTTGGGTGCCATGCAAAAATAAATGCTACCCAATTTTTATGAGTAATACATAAACACTAACCCAATAAAAATTTTTATTCTTTACTTTGGTTGAGTAATTGAAGACATTGGCAACATGGGCTAGAATTCCAGGGAGGCAGGGAAGGGGAAGGAACAAAGTCCCCCTCCAGAATTTAAAAACTACTGACTCCGTGAGTTACATTTTAAGTTCTAACTTTTAGGCGCACAAACAACAATCGTGTTTTTGCCTTCCGGGCTCTAATAAAAACATTGACATTTGCTTTAAGTTCATGGCTCGCTGGCAGCCTGACGGGAAATTCTGAGTCACCCCTGAAACAACCAGTGCCATCCAACCCAAAGCGGACAGCAATGTCCAAGTGCCTAACCCCTGGCATAGTAGACTCTTCTACTCTATCCAAATCTTCTTCCTGAACCATCCTTCTGTTTCCTGTAACCATCCTGCTTGCATAATGCATGATTTTTGCCCCCCGTATGAAAGAGTCCTGGGTTTTCCCCTTGTCTATGCAGGTTTTACCTGGGCCCAACTTGTCTAGTTTTAGTCTGGAATAGTCAGTGAGGGGAGTTAGTCATGGTGCCAATCGCTGCCATGGTTGGCCAATCCCATCCTAGCACATGATACATGCTACCTCTCCTGCATGACTAACAACCTGCATGATTGAGAATGTATAGGCTTCAGCATGAGATGATGTTTTATTTTAAGTGTAAAAGAGAAAATTAAACACTGATTCACTAAAAAAAAAAACACACAAAAAGGTTCTGTGTACCAATTCAACTAATATTAAAATGCACTTGAACTTGAAAGGGACAAAAGTTTTGAGTTCGTAAGTGGCAACCATTACTACACCCAAAAGAAAGTGCTATGAAAATTTCAGCATTTTCTTCTTTCAGTTTAGTTCTTCTGTCTGTCACAACATTGTTGTAGTGTGACAATAGTCTTTCACTATCCACATTATTTGTGGGTGTCGACAGAAGTCTGGAGCAACACTTTACAAATTCTGGATATTCCACTGAAACTGCACGTAGAATTCCTTCCACTACAACTTTTTCTTTTTTCTTAATTTAAGCTTGGCCAATTCCTTCATTGCCCTGTACCCTCTGGAAATGTCAGTTTGGGGAATTTTTGAAAAGCCAGGTAGATTTTTTAGTCCAGCTTCTTCCTTGTCAGTGTTGAACACTGCACCACACCTTACCTCCCTTCACAACTTTAAGGTTATGAATAGAGGCAGGAGGATGCTGAAAGCTCGTGGACCAAGGCTCATGAAGTGTTTTGATGTGGTGAGAGGTTAGTTTGAGTGTAAACAGGGCTGACTGGTCATGCACACTTACAATATACAATTGGAGTATTACTTAATGATTAAAAAAAGAAGTTTCAGATAAATAATTTATTTGAACAATAATTTAAAATTATTGTTACACCCTGACTGACTATGTAAATAATCTCAAACAGAAAGTTAATATCTTTCAACATTAATTTTTTTGTTGTTGTTAACATAGTAGTTGTTTAAACATACTTATATTTTATATTCTTTTTTATTTTAACTAGGGGGCCCCCATGAACAAGGTATTACAAATACTTATTAAAACACACCTTTAAAAAAATATATATATGTTAATTTCTACATGATTAATTTTGTAAATTACTTATTAATTACATTTTTCTTTGTTTATAATTATACCAACATATTTTTTTAGTCCAAGTTGTTTCAAAATTCATAAATTAGATAAAAAGTTGTTTCGTTGGTTCAAAAAGTTAATTAAAAAAAGGAGAAAAACTTGGTTGACGAAAAGTCCGACGAGATTTAAGTCCACAAAAATTTTCCACTTAGGGTAATGTTGTAAAGATTAGTAATTCGTGCCAAAAAAATAAAAAATAGCCGTCGGCTTTCCTGATTTGGTGCGGTCACTTCATTTGCTTCAGGGCTGCTGAGGACAGGCCTCAACACCACAGCACAAGTTGGATCAAGGAAACTGCATGGCCGGTAGCGTGGAACCGCTAATTAACAACATAAAAATAACAAAGAATATTAACACGCCCGGCGCTACAAACATTACCCGACGTTCTTAATAAATAATACAACAAAACTTACCACTTAGTGCGGTTTAAAGATGCTTAATGCATATTGAAAATATCAAACTCCCACAAGAGTGAATTCAGTCTTAAGAAAACATGGCGTCAAGGTGCTGGAAAAGACAGTTTGTGTTTGCCCAGGGCAAGACGAAGAAGAACATTGAACATGGTACTCGAAGAGGGTACTTTTTGAAAAACAAAAAAGATCGATAATTACTGGAGCATTAATTCTATTACAAAAATAGATTGACTTATAATTCCTGAAATATACATTCACATATTTACTACAATAATTAAATTGTGAACACATTTTTCATAATAGATTTAACAATACATTGACACAATAAAAAAAAACTTGATGTGTTCAAACATTTAAATTACACATAATTATAATTATTGTAACTTTGTTCAGAATTAACTTTTAAATATTTAAATGACACATTACCATTAACAAATACCAATATTGAATAATGAAAACGTGTGGAAACCAGTTTGCCATTAAAAAAAAGAAAAATAATAATAATTAAATAAGTTGAGCAAGTGCCACCAACATTACAATGGCACATACTCCCACTCAAAGCAGACACTACCGGGAGGCAACAACAAGACTTCACCACTTATCCCACAAAAATAAAACTAAATCCTTGACCATAAAAACATTACATACATAACAGAATAATTAAAAAAAAAAATATGATAAACTACTCCACATTGGAGGATGAAGCTACGGGTATTAAGATGGTTCCAGAAGGAATGGGGGGTGAGGGATTAGAAGGGGTGGTCGAGATGGACCTAAACTTGAACCATAGAGTAATACATAGGATAAAAATGCAAAGGAAAACAAAGACTGACAAAATCAAAGCAATGACATTAAAATGAGAATTAGTTTCAACATTCTGGTGAGGACATAAAAGCTTAACAATGTCGTGGAATGGAGCACCACTAGGCTGAGAAATCAAAAGTTTGTTAATATCTTCCACAATTGAGGAATTAAAAGATACATTTGGTAACTTGGAAAATGTCAGCTGACTTAAATTGACATTAAATTTAGGTACATGTACCATGGGTAGAGACATATTAAAAGTTAAAGAAGAACTGACTGAACCAAAAGTTTTGAAGAAAGGACTAACAATGTCACAATGAGATGCATTACTTATGTAACCACTACCAGTTATTGAAATAGTGAAAGGTACAAATGTCACCTTAGTAGATTTACATAAAAAGGTTACATCAATGGAAAAATTCGTTGCAAACAACCAGAGTGTGTTGGTCTTCTGAAAAAAGGGTAGATTTAAAGGTACCACTGATTTATCACAAAAACTCAAAATAAGGTTTTCCAAGAAAAATATTGAACTCACAACTATTTATATGAGAATCAAAGAAAGGAAAACTGGATGGACACAAAGTGATACTGTGTTTTACACAACCAGATAATAGGTTAGAATAAATAGATGCAAAAATTTTCCTGTCAGGACTATTCAATAACTATTCAATAACACATCGTGAATCTTACGTAATAGATAATGTTGAAATTTAGGGAAGAAGAAAGGAATAGCAAAAACTTTGTATGATTCGAAAGTACTATCCTATTAGATAACGGCACATTGACAATGACTTTTAGTGAAAAATTATAAATGACTGCCTGGACTGTGCTCAGACCATAAAACATATGAAGGTTTTCAAAAGTGACTGGTGCTAACATGTATAAAGGAAATGGAATTAAATGTTGAATATTGTCCAACAAGGTAAGGAATGTGTTAGGTGGTAACAAGATTGAACTTAATCTGCCGTGAACACTATTCTCGATAGACTGTCTTAAATCAGATAATTCTAAGCGAGCACTGGATAAAGATTCACTTATTCTAAACAAAAGTGTATTCAAATCAATTCTCAAATTCATTAGCAACATTTTGTCCCAAATCTCATGTAGTGAACTATTCAAAAGTTTATAAAATTCATTATGACTGGCCAAATAGTGTTTTGCTAGGTTACTCATCAATTTAGTGTTATTGAGAACTCTTTCTTCCAAACTGTTAACCACAAGAATATGGTGTAGGACATTGCCAGAAATTTCATGTTGGTTTTCTTTCACTGATTTTAAACGTCTCTCCAAAATGTCTAAATCCTCACTGTCCAGAGTGCCGAAAACAGTTTTCAAAATCTTGCCACCAAAATTAAAAATACCACGTTTTATTCTCCTTGAAGATTCTTGAAGTAACAAAAAAGTTAAAGCAATTGTCTCTGATCTATAGGCCACAAAATTTTCCTTGAGTTGATGAATTACTAAGGCGAAGTTTTGTTTCCAAGAGCTGTTTTCACTGAGATTGACATTGTTGACCTGAATTACATGATTTAAATCTAATTCTAACTCCTTGTTTGCATGTTCCAACTGAAGCAAATTGAAATTCAATACGATAGAATAAAAATTGTCTGAAAACAGAAGATCATCAGTATGAGTTGTCGTTACCGTAATGTTAGCTGAAGTTAAGGTGAAGACACAGAGAAGAATACCAAGCGGTCCAACCATGGCGTATAGACACCAATCAACGGAGTGGACCAAGAGAGCGGACCGATGCACTAAAACATAAAACATAAAGAACAAGGGCGGATAGCATTTCATTAGCAAAAAATTTTTTTTCTAACATCCTTCTCTACCAATTACCCAAATACAAACCTAGAAACACATGAATACTTGAACATAACAATTCAAACTAGGAAAACCCTACAACCAAACTTACTTCCCAAAACTAACACACTAACAATAACACATGTCGCGACATCTTAAAACTAGGTACCATGGTTTTTTATATTTTTATATTTCATATTTATGTGCACATACATGTTATTACATTACTTTTACTTTTCTTTACTCAACTTTATTCATTTTCTTATATATATATATGTATATATATAGGCCTATATTGATTTATTTAAAGAGTTTCTTGGGACTCAAAGACTAGGATCGGTGGGTGATCAGGATACGATCAACTGAGCCGAAGGCCCAAATGAAACTGGGGTGCAAATTCTCCTAACTTACTGAAGACGACGAATGATATTTCTTTAAATGAGAAATGTGGGCTCGGGTAACATAGGATCCAGTGTCTGGATCACACAAACTTGCCGTAACTGGGGTTAGAAAACGCTGTATCTGGTAAGGACCTGATGAGCGAAACGATTACTTTGCCATCCTTTTATCTACTTTCTTACTGATTGGGTGTGCTCTGCACAAGACGAGATCACCTCGTCGAAAAGGATTATCAATTCTTTTCCTGTTATTTTTAACTCTATATCTCTCATGAGAGCGCTGGAGACTTCTAAGGGCAGCTGCCCAAACTTCCTTTATGTTTTTCGGGTCATCTGGTAACAATTCATTTAACGACCAAAGATTTGCTAATGGATTATTAGGAGTGAAGGTAAACATCAAATTATATGGTGTAGACTTATGTGATTCATGGCGTGAATAATTGAAAGCCATCTGAAGCCAAACTAAATGCTTGTCCCAACTATTCTGATCTTCGGCATGAAAAGCGATTAACGCTGATCGGAGGTTTCAATTAAACCTTTCCGCATGCGAAGGTGGAGGATAGTATGGAGACAGACAGATGTGACGTATACCATGGGTGAAACACATATTCTTAAATACTTTAGAAGTTAATTGAGATCCGTTGTCTGAAACAATTGAAACAGGTATACCAAAATTTTGAAAGATATTGGTCTGAAGAGCTTGTATTGTTGAGAGTGCATCAGCTTTCTTTAACGGGATCAACCAAACAAATTTTGAAAATGCATCTACACAAACTAGCAACATATTATTTCCTTTTTTACTTCTTGGTAATGGTCCCACAAAATCAATGAATAATTTCTATAGTCCATCCACGGTAACCTCCTACTTTTCTGAAGCCCTGCTTTTCACCGGATCTACTTTAATGTCACTATGTATCCTTCCGCCGTATGTAAACAAAAACATTGCCATGTGACAAATGTCAAATGGTTTGTTTACAATCACCAGCTGTCAAAACAATGTGTGTGTGTGTATGTATGTGTGTGTGTATATATATATATATATATATATATATATATATATATATATATAAGTAATTTGAATATGATCTAAGTATACATGTATATGTTCATAACATTTATGATACCCAATGGTAAAAATATTAAAAAATAAGTTTGTTAGCTAAAGAAATAACATATAATTTAAAGTAAATTTTTAGGAGAACATATAAATTTACAACATTTATGTAAGCAATAAATATCATCCTTTAGTACAGTTCAACACAGTTTTCTGCATCTGAAAAAAAAAGTATTGTAAATTATACATATGGCTGTCCATCTAAGCAATCTGGAAAAGACTAAGGATTGAAGGTTTAATAAAATTAACAAATTCAGATGAAAACATTTAAAAATGAATTTTCTTCTTTTATTTAATAAACCCCTACCATTTTGCCGGTTAAGGCCACAAATAAAAATATGGTTATATACATTTTCCTGAGTATACTTATTAGACAAAATCATAATTTTATGAACAGTAAAATTGTGGTAAAGAATTGACAGTAATTTCTATACCACTTATATGCATTATTTATTTGTGGCCCTGGATGGGGACTGGCTTTTTGTTTTCCAAGTAAGTTCACTGAAAAATGAAGACACACAACAAAATAAAATGTTTCACATACACCTATACGAATCCAGAAATGAAATTTATTATTAATTTCATAATATGTGTAATATAAAGTTAATACATAAAGTTCCAGTAATCAACATACTTAATGGGAATGCATAAAAGAAAAAAAATGTTTCAAACCCCAATACTTACAGTTGCCCAGGTGTTTATTACATACAGACCTCAATAAGAACACCCGGGTAAATCATCAAGAGGAACTGCCAGTACTTCACTGTCTCCATCTACTTGCTGTGTCGTAACCTCAAATTCTTCGCTGTCACTGTCTTCACTTGAACTATCCTCGCCGAGGTGGATGATGAGTGGAGGAATGGTGCCGCTGTCTATGTGGACTTCTCTCTCCCAGTCTGCTTGAATTAGCTTCTCCACGTGATCCACACACCTCGCCCATCTAAAAAAATTAATGTATACAGTAAAACCTCTATATAAATGACCTGTTTATAGCAAAAACCACTCTATAACAAAATATGTTTGTTTCTGTCAAAACGGCATAGTAAACAATGCATGGCATGCTCTTTATTACATACAATTTTGAACTCACTCCACAAGAAACTATTTTTAAACACAACAAAACTCATTTAATGTGTTTTCCTCAACTATCAAAGCTATTATTTAATACTTGAAGTAACATGTTTTGTTTTATGTTATCTGAAAAAATAAAATTTATAGTGGTTTATTCAAGATATAATAAAGCTGTAAATATTTTCTATGTTATCAATAAAGGCTTAGAATGCATATGATAAAATATTTATTTCATAAGTTTTGTGTTTGTTTTTGGTTAAAATTTGTCCCAGACAAAAACAGTGAGATATAGCGAAAATTTAATTTTTTGAATAGTTTTGATGATTTACTGTATATGTATTTCACTATAATAACATAACTTTTGAAAATACTAATGTGCAAGAACTACATGTGTAAATACCTATTCAAGTTCGCTAGATGAAAATATTCAAAATTCTCTACGTTGAAATTTTATCTGAATATTGAAATCTGCCTACAGCACTGAACCAACCATAACTTTAAAGTCATTGACACAAGATTAAGCATAACAGAAAGTAATATCACAATTACTAATAAATACAAAACTATTTATGGAAATGAAACAATTGCAAATGGACTGCAATTACAAAAAAAAAAAAACCTTGCAAATAAGTCACCACTGTTAGATCTAGAAACTACACAGATATGTATGAATCACATGGGAATAAAATTACAAACACAAACACAAACACGAACACAAACACATACATGCAATACATTTTCAAAACGACAACTACACAAATTCAAACCACTTATTTTTACCAATTGTTTTAAAACTGTATTACTGGTATATGAATATACACAAAATGATAATCACACTATACACACACTAGCACACAAAGTTATCAAAAGGAATGGTAGGACCAGGCTGCTAGGCAACAATACTTACGTATTATGTAAAAATGTATGGTAAGGGTTTTGCTGAAGCTTGAGGAATGTTCTACAGGAAAATAAAACAATTTCTACTTCAAAAGGAATACCCCATTGGTCATGCAACATGAAAATACCTCTCTGGTGTGGAAGCATCAAGAGCCTCTTTCCAGATGGCTGCAACTGCATCATTGTCAAATCTCTTGGCCCGCCCCACGTTACTATTGTAATGGTGTTTACATTGAGCCCAAACTAGTTCGATTGCATTATAGTGGCAGTGATAGGGTGGGAGTCGTAGAATTTCGTGGCCATAGTTACGAGCCAACTCGTCTACCTCATATCTGAAAAGTGTGTTAGAACAAGGCGTATACGTAATTTTTTGCAACTATCTCACTTTTAAAGAAATGCTGTAAAAAAAACGAAATAATATACCGTATTCGGGGCTTGTTTTGTTTAGCTATTCTCAGCAGCTCCACTTTCAACAAATTATTTTCATGTTTTATCTCATTCTTCTCCAGCCACGCGATCAGTGCATCCTTGGTCCAGTTAGTTGTAGGTGTTTTCTCAACCTACGTTGGTCCAGTTAGTTGTAGGTGTTTTCTCAACCTACGTTATGCCAACATTTAACTAAATACTCAAGTAGCTGATAAGAATTCATGACAGTAGAACCCTGTTACAATTTTACTGCTTATAAAGTTTTCCTGCCTATAATGTATTATTTTTCAAGTCCAATATTTTCACTATAAGGACAATGTATTTAATTCCTGGATATGTTTCACAAATTATGCGTTTTGTGCTTGTAATGTTCACTTCATAAAATTTTAGAAGACGAAAAAAATTAAAAGCCTTTGTCTATACTGTCTATGTATATGTGTATGTTAGCAGTTAACTGCCTGTTGACACCCTTGGAAAACAAATAAATTCATAAATTTTTAGTCATTCTGTGTGTTTTCAAATGTATTCACTTAAATCACATGTTCAAGTGGCAAAAGAACTGGACTTAAGCATTTCCACTGTAAACACTGTCGTGAATTATGACAATTATACAGAAATGAGACAATTTTACAGCAATGAGACAATGTGTAAGTAAAGACAAAGCAGATAGAAGCTGGAAGCACCATGATGTTAAAGAAAAATTGTTTTTGGCTTGCTACAAGCAAATTGGAGCATCAAATATATCTTTATGCAGCTTGTTGAGTCCATTGGCAATAAATCCACACTAAAAAGTACTAAATTGAATTTCCTGCTTATGTTTTTTTTTTCTTGTAGCCCCTTAAAAACAAATTATAACAGGGTTCTACTGTACTTATGCAAAGCAAACATGTGTTTTGGCATATTGTCGTAATGAATTTCTAAATTTAACAAAGCATGTTAGTTTAGTGACTAGAAAGTTTTTTGAAAATATTATTTTAATTTATTAAGTAGGGCAACAGAGCATTCAAAAAGTGGGTCCTTTTACCAAACAAGTAATTATGTCATTTTCAAATGCTATTTGCAATAAAAAAATTTTATTTGGTATTTCAAACCCTCTACTAAATTAGTTCGCACTACGATGTAATTCAATTACATTATATATATATATACATACATATATATACATACATATATATATACATATATATACATATATATATATATATACACACACATATATACATACATACATACATATATATATATACATATACATATATATATATATATACATATACATATATATATATATATATCTGTGTGTGTGTGTGTGTGTAATCAATTTCAGCTCAAACATTATAGTTTATAAAAATGTAGTGTAGGCATACTATTAAGATAACAATTATTGCTGGCAAAATGTATTAGTCTCGAATATTCGTACTTATACACAATAATAAACACATGTAAATTTTTCACATTACAATTTGAGCAATAAAAAGACACTGCTTTACCATTGCACATACCTGGGTGCTGTGATATGAAGCATTGTCCATTATGATGACACTGGGTTCCTCAAGATGCACCAACATGTCTTCAAACCACATCAAGAAAGTTTCCCCATTCATCTCGCCATGGTAGTCTGCAGTCTTCTGACCTGAAACAAAAAGTAATCCTGCTCCTGGCACAAAGCCAGTGCGCCCTCCAGCATTAACAACAATAAACCTTTTACCATCTCCAACAGTACGTCTCTTCGCAGATTGTAGACTCTTGTCCTGCCATGACTTTGATACAGTTCCTGAAAAATATATGAAATGGAAATGAAATACTTTGTATTGGACCACAGAACAAATTTTCAAATAAATTAATGCCTTGCCTCTCTGGAAAATCCATGTTTCATCAACAAATATGAAATTGGCACCTCTTTCTTTTTCTTCTTTATACTTTCTCAAGAAATCTATTCGCTGCAATACTATGTTTTCATTCTCTATCAAAGCTTTTCGTCCATCAACAGTTGTCCATGAAAATCCCATCTTCTTTAACAATTTATGAAGACTTGATCTTCCACCATAATAATCTATTTGTCTTTCCCTGATTTCTTTCAAAATGGTGTCGACTGTAACATTCAAACCTGTAAATTTATTGCATACATTAACAATACATGAAATAACAGAGGTACACAAAACTAAGCGAAACCACAACCCCGTAGAAGATAATTTAAGTGCA
The DNA here is from genome assembly GCF_032445375.1 of Bacillus rossius redtenbacheri. Taxonomy (NCBI): domain Eukaryota; kingdom Metazoa; phylum Arthropoda; class Insecta; order Phasmatodea; family Bacillidae; genus Bacillus; species Bacillus rossius. The sequence goes on from NC_086332.1 coordinate 108,308,566, forward strand.
CAATTTACATTTATTAAATAGTTTTAATAAACTTACATTTCAAAAATACTTTTAAATTAATTTAAATTTTGTAGTTTGCTTAGAGGAATTCTACATTGCAGTATTTTTGTCTGCAATGATATGACGATTATATTGCGCGTTTGTATTGAAGTTGTGTAAAACATTATTATTTCAGCATTCAATTTAGCAATCAATAAGTTACAAGCTCTACACTGTGTTATAGGTAAATGTTTTGTATCGTGTATCCCATGTGATCCCTAGATCTTTATGCATGAACCTGTACATCCTATTGATCGTGTGGTGCATGCTTTTTTCATTTATTCAGATCAAAGATCCTGAACATAATCAAATATTGTGGTATAGCAAGAATAATTATCATAAGTTTAATAAAACATATATATTTTCATTATTATTCAACTTTAAATCATAACTCATTACTACATCACAGGTTTTTAGTTTTGGTTTTGTACAGGATTTTTAAACGTAATAAATTAGAAAAGCAAGCATCATCAATCACAGGATCAATATTTGCAGGATCATGCGATCAGGATCAATGTATCGAATCGGATACGCGATACTAAACTTTTACTGTTTTATAACCTTCTGTTAGTTCATACACTAACACACAGTTTTTCTGGCTAAGTTGTGTTTTCATATGATACTTCATTACAATGAAGTAGGCCTATTGTTTATAAAATAACAATACCCCTATATTTTCTAAAGGGTTAGGCGGGGCATGACACTATTTTGCAATAGAATATATATTGTACTGGACCCTGCCACACAGTACAATTTAGCCAATTAAGTATCCCAATTTTTTTTTAATAACCATGCTTGCTTAGACCACAACTCACTAATTTGTAACCAATTACTGCTAAAGCGCACAACTGGATATTATTGATACTGGAAATAGTCATTATTTAACCTTCTGATACATCATAAAAGTTGAGGTTATGTAATATGTATACTGTGTATAACGATATAAACATTACTTGTAGTTTTAGAATGTAACAATTTTCTTTCTATCTTTAACCTAACCTTAAAAGGACGTGTACCTATTTCATATGTTGCACAATATTCTATATATCAATACCATATCAATAAAGAAACCTAACAAACCACCCAAAAATGTTAAGTATTTTTAAAGGACAGATGATATCGGGAAAAAAACTGAACCGGTCAATCTGCATATGGATATATGAAATGAATACAATTAAGTAGGGCCTACCCCAGTGATATTGAAACTACTCTTCAGTATCAAATTTTTACCTTCAGCGTACATCCTGTGAATTGCATTCCTGATTGCATTTACTGTGAAATCGTCGACTGTTTCAAGTGACTTTCCTTCCTGTGGCCTTTTTTTCCTCTTTTTTCCTGGTGTTGAAACTTCTTCAATGTCTTTCTTGTAGTACCTAACCAAAAAAAAAAAACATTTGTCATAACACTTTTCCGGGGACCCGTTCACAATACGCAGTTAGGCAGTGTTCCAAATATGGCATTTTGTCACAAATATTTGCTTTGTGGTCACTAAATGGAAACATGACAGACTTTGTCCACGAAATTAATGAAGTGTTTTTTTATTTATTTTGTGATCTCCCAAACAGATGAAAAACTAATTAAATGCAAATTATAAAATCACTCCCTTATGTTATAGTTAAACCTATCATAAAGTTTATAAACATCGTTATAAACAAACGTGTATCACACCCATAAAAATACTTGAAAGTGCCTATATTGTTATTGTTAGGACCTGAGTAGGCCTAATATGATTTTAGGTTAGCTTTTCAACAGAGACGCCACATGGCGGTGTTGTCTCACACCAAAAAATATAAATTGGAAATAAAACACAAAAAACCTCGTGAGTTAAAACACAGGCCGACAATACTTAGGACACAGTCGATATTTTTTTTACGTGCATGAAAACGAAAAAAGCCTACTTACTTGAGAACAGTTGACTTTGCGATGTTGAGAAGAAACGCGGTCGTCTGCGTAACGTCACATTTCTTCAAGTCGCCTTTCCTAATTAAAACATATAAGTTCTGAGCGACGTTAATGATGTCCATCTGACGCTGCGAAGAAGTAGCTTTCCCCATCCCGGAACCAATTACCATTACAGCAATCACAAGAACCACACAAAATATCAAAACGATAACAAATTCCATCATTACAATAGTAGATAATAAATAATATAACAAAGTTAAAATACACAATATTAACACAAAATCCTGAAACACAAACTGTACGTTATTTCACGGTCAGTAATATATTAAAACACACTGCAATATGGCGTAAAGAGTGCAGACTGCAGACAAACGGCTGAAAGAGAAAACAAACAAGTGACTATTAACATTATTAATGCGCGACCACGGTTTCGGCACGTAATATTTTTTTACCGTTAACATAATGTTTTTATTTCACCAGAGATTTAAAAAAATGTTCAAACTTAACAAATACCCAAACAAATTCTTAAATACACGCGGAAAGTCAAAAAATATATATTTTGGCTATGGAACTATTTCGTTCTAATCATTGCCAACACACCACTTCTCTCACTGTTTCATTTACACACATGCGAGATCATTAATATTAATAATATTGTACATAGATAGTTACTTTTTTTGTAAAATTTTATTTAACATCATTATACGGTAATTTAGTGTTAATGCATGTTTAATATGCATATGATGGAAAGTATTTTTGCAAACGAACCAAACATGCTGCATCCTGGTGTGTTTTTTCAAAGGTTCGTTTAAAAAAGTAGGAGGTTACCGTGGATGGACTATACATTGGTTTATCCAAAACTTCTGAAGACAACTAACCTAAATGTGTATTTTGAGCTGGCTTACTGAGGGCACAAAGTTGACTTTGCTTAACTTTCTCTGCAATTTCACCATACATGCCTTTCCAAACAAATTTTCTTCTGATAGCCTCAATTGTTTTATAGGTACCCAAATGTGCACCAATGGGTGATGAATGAAAATACTGGAAAACAACAGGTTTCAAGACTTGAGGTAACACAATACGTTTCTGATGATTTCGAATTCTGGAATATAAGATACCATTAGATAAAAGATAAGGTTTTTGGGGTATACCAGATTTTAAATTCTGAACAATCTTCCGTAATTCTTGATCTTCTTCTTGATGCAATTGAATGTTTTTGAATATTAAAGGAAAATCTGTTAGAAGAACTTTACATTTGTTTTCCTCTAATGAGGGATTATGTTGTGTCTTATCAAACATACGTGAAAGAGCATCTGCAACAACATTTTGAGATCCTCGGATATGTTGAACCTTAAATTTTAGTGAAGAAATCCTCATTACCCAACGACCAATTTTTCCTAACTGGCGGGGATGTGCAAGAAGCGATGATAATGCCTGATTATCCGTTTCTAATAGAAATTCAGCATGTTCTAGATAGGGCCTAAACTTGTCAATACCGAAAACTACTGCCAAACATTTTAATTCATAAATCAATGATTTCTGTTCCTGCTGAGTCAGGGTTCTAGATGCGAACGCTATGGGTTGTCTAACACCATCTAATTCCTGCGCCAAAACGGCTCCTATGGCTGAACCAGATGCATCTGTTTGCAAAATGAAAGTTTTAGAAAAATCCGCCATACGAAGAACTGGGGGACTTACTATGTCTTGTTTTAATGATTCAAAAGCCTTTTGTTGGTCATCACCCCATTCAAACTTAGTGTTTTTCTTACGTAGCTTATTAAGTGGAATAGCTTTTTCCGCTAGGTTAGGAATGAATTTGCCAAAAAATTGTATCATATCAATAAATCGTGCAACACCTTTTACATCTCGTGGAGGAGGAAACTCTCTAATAGCTTTTGTTCGTTCTGGATCAATGGATATTCCACGTGAAGAAATTTTATGTCCTAGAAATGAGATTTCCTGTACTGCAAACTTAACTTTCTGTGGATTAACGGTCAGACCAGCTTTTTCAAGTCGAGACAGAACTTCCTTTATGTGCTGGAGATGGTCATCAAAATTCTCAGAGTAGATGAGATCATCTAGATAATTGTATACAAACTTGAATTTGACATCATGGAAAATTTGGTCGAGTAAACGCGTGAGAACTTGTGCGCCTGTTGCAAGACCAAAGGGCACACGAGTGAACTGATATAGGTTCCATGGTACACAGAAACTTGTAATGGGTTTAGATTCATGTTTTAGAGGTATTTGGTGATAAGCTGAGTTTAAGTCTATAGTAGTGAAGAATTTGGCCTTGGAAACCAGTGAAAGGCTGAATGCAAATCTGGTAATGGAACAGATTCAATTTCGATTTTTTGATTCACACGGCGGAAATCAACTACCATGCGTTGTTTACCATTGGGTTTTGGTACTAAAAATGCAGGACTTGCATACTGAGATGTGGATTGTTCAATTACTCCTTTATCTAATAATTGTTGTACCTCTTTTCATAGAAGATTTATCTGGGTGGTGCAAAACGATAAGGATGACTTTTAACGTATCCATTGTCATGGAGTTTAATTTCATACTCGAGAAGATTTGTAAGTCCTAAATCAGAGGTGAGAACTTTATGAAATTTTTCACACAAAATTTTGATAGCATTACGTTGATGTTCAGGTAGATGACTCAAAGAATCAGAATTTTCATAAGAACTTTGTTCAACACTAATTTCGGCAAGGCTATTATCCAACTGGGATACACCTGCAAAAGGAACTTTGAGGTTAGGTTGAAATTTGAAAAAAATATGTTTCTCCTGCATACCAAGAATAAGACCGGATTTTGTCATGAAGTCAGCGCCGAGGATAAAGTCTAAACCAACATTTTTTGAAACTAAACAAGGGAACATCCACGTGAAATGTGCTATTTTCAACTTTATGACGGCACAACAAACGATAGGCAAAATTTCATTAGATGCAGTGTAACACCTAAATTGACCATTGTCAATAGATTTAACAAGATTAGCTTCTTTAAGTTTATTTAACAATTGATAAGAGATAATAGACCGTGTGGAACCTGAATCCACAAGAGCTTGTTCTACAAACGTACCATAAGAAACACTGACACGTGTAACTGGAACGACATTGGATCCTACTAAATTAGGTGAACTAGAATGATTAACCTGATCTGGAACTTTTCTCTTTTTAATTGGTGTACCAAAATACTTTTGAAAACAACGTGCTACTTTCATCTGCTGAAAAATGTGAGCATTATACTGAGAATTTTTTGGTTGGCCAAATTTGCAGGGTGAACCGCTCACCTTGAATCCCTGCTCCAGGCGTTTTTTTGTTGCAAAAATCTACAGTTACTAACAACATGATTATTTTTTTTACAATTTGTGCAAAACAAGTTCTGAGGTGAACCTCTTGAGTTTACTGGCAACTGAACTCTGTTATGTAAATTCACATTACTGTTAGGGTAGTATCGGTTAGGTTGTGTGGTGTTGCAGGTACTTGTGAAATGTCTAGATGGTTTGTAACCTGAAAAATGGGGAGATTGCATATCTCTGTTTCTGTCAGCAAATCTTATGTTCTATGAGTTAATGCACATTCTGTCAAGTTCAGCGAAAGAACATGGCTTATTTAAAAAGACTAAACGTGATCTTTCTTCAGGGGAAAGTCCATCAAGGATATTGTTTACAATTTATTGTTCAGTGACTTTAAGACGAAAAATAGCAGCGGCTTCCTTAACATAATTAACATAAACAGAAAGGGTTTCACCAGGCTTCTGTAGACGACTGAAATGTGTTTGTTGAAGCTGTGTGAGTAATCGTGATGGAATGAAAAATGTAAGAATGTCATCATGGTAACTATCAAATGAAAGATTTTGAGAAATAGCCGCTCGAGTTCGTTCGGCCAAGGGACCCAACGTAAAAGGGTAAATTACCTCCAAAAGTTGTGTTTCTTGCACACAATGACTGTCGCAACCTGACAATGTTTTTTAGAAAATTTAACACGGGTGGAACATTAAGACCGTGACTGTTAGCTCCTTCAACATATTTTCAAGAGGGTGTGTAATCTTGCCAAAAACACTAGGAAGAGAAAAGCTACTTGGTGCTGTTACCGGCTGTGACGTTCCAGGTGCGGTACAAAATACTACACGAGAATTAGAGCTCGTGGGTGGTAATGATGTAGTGTTGGTTAGGTTCGTGAAATCCACAACATGATTGGTGGTACTTGGAACAGGATCCAAATTCAACATGGAAGGCCCTGGAATGGGTTTGTAAGGAAGGTTTTCATTATTGGAAGTGGGCAATGCTAAACCCGCGATTTGGTCACAAACTTGTGCCATAGTGGCTGAAGGGGTAAGATCTCGCAAGAGTGAAAATTCTGTTTCTGACTTGTTTACAATTTCTAATAGTCTCTTAACCTCAATTACAACATTTTGCAAGGAGGCAACTTGGACCTCGGACAACACAGAGACATGAACCTCTAAAAGCAATTGAATACGTCTGTTCAAATGAGACAAACGATTTCTGACTCTGGGCAAGGTAAGGGCAAAGTTTTCATCATCAGTCAAATTAGTGACTATCTCCTGTAAAACTCAAATTTTACTCGAGCACACATTGAATTCATGATTGGAGTCAATACTTTTCAAATTGTCTTGAACAATAGGTACATCATTATTAATCGCTGTGCGAAGTTTCTTACGCAAAACAACAGCTGCTGTGGTTTCTTGGTGCTGAATACCACGCAACTGACACTCAAATGTCAACTCATCCTTTAAAAGGAATTCTGGGACTACCGTCGAAGGCATGATAAAAATACACAATATAAACAAACAACAAAATAAAACAAATTAACCCAAAATTATTGTCACCTCCAGAATAGCACCATTGTTGAGGTAGGGGCACATGCAAGACCAAAAAATCTACACATGTACAAATGCACATCAAAACAACTTCAGAACCATGCTCTGCTAAGAATACGTTTATTTACACTGAGTAGTATTAATACAAGGAAAGAAACAAGAACACCTTAAGGGTGTGACTCTGACAAGAATAGACACAAACAGTGAGGAAGGCTGTACTCTTGCTGGTCTCCCGTGAAGGAGGCAGCAGAGCACAGCACGGGAAGGAAGAAGGGTGTGTGCCCCAACTGTCACTTTTCCCAGTCGATGACGCGCCACCTCCCCTACTCGTTTCGGAGCATAGGGGCACGGCATCTCCAAGGATCGGCTCCAGAAGGGCAAGGAAGGGGGGAAAAACATAACACTGAATGAAGATCAGAGTCCATGACTGTCGCCGAACCAGAAGAGTGATGGTGTTGGGCACTCTCTTCTGTGAAGCTCCATGAGAAAGGTTTCATGGCCGGGAATGTGGAGTCATGCTCGGTTAGGGGATCAGAGTGGCCCTCCTGTGCGCTCAACTTGTCGAAAGGCCACCCACCCCCATCCCCCAGCACTCCTCCGGAGTCCGACCACTACATCTTCCCCATGAAGACTTCACACCTGGGGGCCAGGGTTCCAGCTTCCAGGAGAGATAGTGCGAGGCCCGACCGAGAGACGTATCTCCCCCTCGGGCACCGCACCATCTCCCCCTCATCGCCGTACTGCCTGACTTGCCCTCACATTCTGGTCGCTGGTGTTGGTGCCATCGGCGCCGTTGCTCCATCCGATGCAGGGCAGCCGACCAAGCCGCGGATTCGCCTGTCGTTTCACATGCGATCCCACGGCGCAGCCGACCGCCCCCCACCTGACGGTCTTCAGCGGCGTCCAGCGTCGTCATGAGCTCTTCTCCTCTCCGATGTCGCGTTCCGGGGACGGTGCAGATGTCGTCGTCGGGGTGGCTGTCGGTGTGCCCACCAGGGTGGCCCGGTAGGCGGAGGGAAGGCGCACGCTGAGCAGGGGGGGCCTAAGGGCCCCCCAGTAGGGGGAGCACGCCGGTTCTGGGACACTGTAAACAAAGCGACAGGTGCACCTGCACCTGTCGTGCACCTGTCGTGCACCTGTCTGACAGGTGCAGGTGTGACAGGTGCTTGGCTGGGTTGGTGACGTCACGTGGAGGGTGGTTGGGTGTATCGATCGTGAGCCAACTTTGGTAGGATCGATATATCTCGTTGGGTAACTTCGGGCGTGTTCGTTGCGGAGGGGGAGGTGGAGGGTGAGGGTGTGTGTGTGTGTGTGTGTTTCTAAATGAGGGAGATAGATAGCGCTAGTGTCGCGCGCCGGAATTATTTTTACAAGTATAAAAATGTGAGGGGTGGCGAGGGTTGGATTCGAACCTTCGTTTCTGGATCGTTAGTCCGTCATGCTAACCACAGGACCACGAGACCATATTGGAGAAAATAATTTAAGATGTTGTATATATATGCTTATAATATATTAATTTTTTTTTAAAGAGAAGGTATATATTTTTTTTATAGTGCTAGTCGGCAAATTTAAAAACGGGCGGCCGCCATGTTTATTTTTTTATAGTGTTAAGCGGTAAATTTAAACGAGGCGCATCGGCTGCTATGCGGCCACCATGTTTCTTTTTTTATAGTGCTAGTCGGCCAATTTAAACGGCGGGAAATTTAAAAAAAAAAATATGTATAGTGTCGGCTGCTAGTCGGCCGCCATGTTTTATTTTTTTTATATTGCTAAGCGGGAAATTAAAAAAAAACGGGCCGGCCGCCATGTTCATTTCAACATTGGGAAAAAAAATAATAATTTTGACTGCTAGGAAGTAACCAGAACAGCCAACTTTGGAAAAAAAAAATTAAATTATATTATATATATGTATGAAAATCGATTGCTGAAAGTCGCCATCTTGTAGTACAGCATACCAGGCCGCCGTCTTGTAGCATAGCACACCAGGCCGCCATCATCTTGTAGCACAGCATACCAGGCCGCCATCTTTTTTTTTCTTCCACATTTATAGTCATTGTTTTTTTTTTTGCATTTCTCTCTCAAGTTTGAATATAAAAGAAAGTATTATTTCGTCAGCCACTACTCTATGACTATAGTAGTAGTAGTAGTAGTAGATGTCAAATTTTGAAGAAAAAAAAACACACACACACACTGAAGTGTAGCCATGTTTTCTTATAGTACTAGACCAGTATAGTTATAGTATGCTTAATTTGGTGTGTAGCATTTCTGTCTATAATAATAATAATAAATAAAAAAAGCTATAGGCATTAATTATGCTTATAGCGTGATGATAAAAAAAAATTATACTTTACGTATTTCAGCGAATTAAAACTAGGATGGGGGGTGTGGTGTGTAGTAGGTGAAAAATATTATAGTATGTATGGCGCCACCGGTTGCCGGCTCAAGATTGGGATTGACTAATCGATTGTGAGACAACTTCGATAGGATCGATAAAAAAAAGTATGCTTATTACGTCACTTGTCATTTAAAAGAAAAGGTATTGTGCATTTATAGGCATTATAATATTTAAAAAAAAAAAATTAAAATATATGTTTTCCCAAGGGGTGTTGGAGCCCCGCAGACGACGATGGCGCGTACTCCCAACGGCCCTTTCGTTCGTCCCCCCTTGTGTAATTTTTTTTATTTAAATAATGACAGACAGCCAGGTGTCCGCATAGGGGACGCCGCTCGCAGAGGGGTGGCGGCTGCAACCGAAGACGGCTTCGAACCCTTCGTCCCCCATTGTCAATTTTTTTATTTAAATAATGACTCAGACAGCCAGGTGTCCGCATAGGGGACGCCGCTCGCAGAGGGGTGGCGGCTGCAACCGAAGACGGCTTCTAACCCTTCATCCCCCATTGTAAATTTTTTTATTTAAATAATGACTCATACACTGGCAGCTGTCCGCTCGCAGAGGGGTGGCGGCCGCCGCAGCCGAAGAGAACTGTATACAAATGTAATTTCTTCCAAAGTTAAAATATATATTTTTTTCCCCAACACTTAAAAAAAAATATTACGTCTATCTGGTGTGTTAGTTACCTGTACCTGCCATTTGATTAATACCAGGTAAAAGTAACTTGTACTAATAATAATAATATTTTGCCATAGTCTCGGAAAATATTACGTCTACCTGGTGTGTTAGTTACTTGTACCTGCCATTTGATTAATACCAGGTAAAAGTAACTTGTAATAATAATAATAATAATATTTTGCCATAGTCTCGTTTACGTAAATGTTTCTGTTCAACTATAATGTATGTATGTATGTATGTATATATTATTTTTTCACACAGCAGTTTTTTTTTTACGAGTAGCGCATTGCTACAAAAATTATATTAAATAGTACGTTTATTTTTCCAAACAAAAACGAGTTTTAAACATTAACAGCAAACTACCATGACCGCATAGTTCTTTACACGTATTACCAATTTTCTGCATACTAAGTTACCAGCCACAAGTAACACATAATGGGTATTGAAAAAATGTAGTCAACACAACGATATTACTTAGTTAAAAAATTTTTTTATTTTTTACCCCCTCCCCTACCCCGCTGGGCGTCCATAGCCATCAGTTTGGCCACGACTTCGCCGCTAGGCAGAGCCGGCACCTGCTGGTTTGTAGCAGGTAGCCGGACCCCTCTTTTTTCGTCGGCTGTTAGCGGCCGACCCCAGGGGCATGTCCCAGAGGGGCCCGCCACCAACAGCAGCGGCGAAGTCTTGGCCGGCGGTGTTGGAGGAGGAGGGGGAGACGACGGCCCTTCAAGCAGGTCTTCTGCGAAGAAGGCCGCTGCAATGTCGGCTGGTATACTGGTCCCCACACCCTCCTCCACCTCTTCCTCGTAGAAAGAGGCCGCCAACGCTGATGGTATCCTTTCCATTTGTCTTGGGGTTGGGGAGATCTGTAGAACATCACACAAATTTCAGGCATCCTATCAAGAGGACGATTTATATAAAATTAAAAAAAACAGGGGAATATTTTATTTTTACGTTAAATCATGATAGATTGAATATACTTTGAGAGGCAACTTGAAACAAACTTTTATTTTTACGTTAAATCAGGATAGATTGAATATACTTTGAGAGGCAACTTGAAACAAACTTTTATTTTTACGTTAAATCAGGATAGATTGAATATACTTTGAGAGGCAACTTGAAACAAACTTTTATTTTACGTTAAATCATGATAGATTGCATATACTTTGAGAGGCAACTTGAAACAAACTTTTATTTTTACGTTAAATCATGATAGATTGAATAATATGCAAGCTAACATGGTAACAGGGAATATATATATTTTTTTCAAAAACATCTCTACACATTTTCTTTAACATACCGACGGTTTTTCTCTCCACACGCATAATGGAAAGGATCATGGCGCGGCGCGGTGGGGGGAAGTGAACACACCCCTTTCGGGATAAGTTTTTTTTCTTTTGTGTGTGGGGGGAGGCGGAAGAAGCGCTGTTGTTTGCCTTCAACCCCCACACACACACAAACATATATACACGCTTGAAAACCCTCCGAGCAGGGGAGGAGTGGTGAGCGCTGTTGTGTTCCTGCAACCACTGCTCGGAGGTTACGTCAGCAGTGTTCGTCTCACTGGTGAACGTAATCAGAGGAAAAAAAAAATGGAAATATGTACAATTATTAGGAGGGATCGGGCGAGGCACGAGTTTTAAAAGGACACAGATCTTTATGTCCCCAAGGTAATGTGCTGACATCGTCTCCTGAAGACAGTGCTACCTTGTTCACTCGCTCCGTAAACACGACGTGGCCTCGCGAACAGAAATGGTATTGACTGCCTAGAATCCGTGAATTTTTAAGCAAGCAATCCAGGTAATGAGGGAACAGAAGTGATCGGATTACGTTGGCCTTAACTCCTTTCGCTTTACGCATACAAGAACCATCCTCCATCTTGTATGCGTAGAGTTTTGGGCGAAGACCCACGTATTCCGTAATGTTCTTGCCAGCGGCTTCATCTTTCATCACCCGTTACACCCTTGTTGACTAAGGGGAAGCGTTGATCATTACCTGGCGCATAATTTGACGTGTCGAAACGTTAAGCTAAGTCGGGTCGAATGGAATCGTAAACGTTATCACACTGAACGTGGTAAATTAACGAATCAGTGTCCGAGTACAAGAGATGCAGAGACTGTGGAGGGAATTTTTTTTGCATGTAGTTATAATGAAAGTCGTATAAAATCAATTTTGACAAATCTAAAATGGCGACACCCGTGTACAAAGGTTTATCGAAGGTTATCGAACCTTTCTGCAACTCTATGAGAACTAGATATTCATCGACGATTTGCCGAGCCTTGAATGTCGGACGACCAATCAGCTCGGCTGCCCCATAAATACTTTCGTAACACGAAGCGATGCGAATGTCTCTGTGTCTTCTAGAATCTTCTAAACTTTTACCGTACACAGCATTCGATAGTAACTTAAAAAACGATTTTTCGAAGGGGTTCGCAGCCTGGGCACGACGCTCAGCATTAAAGGTTATGTAATCTTTCATCCAGGCCGCCTGTTCAAACCGCAGCACGCGTTGAACCTGGCCGATGACCGCCCCATACCGAACATAGTGCCGCAGTGTTTTAGCATGAACAACATAATTATTACGCGGCGCGAGAGTTAACAATAATTTACTCATTTGCCCGTTTGGCGGTACGCCATTCACAGGGGCCAGAGGCAGATCTGATAGGCGGTCGTGACAATCATCGGGAAAGGTCAAATCCACTTCCGCGAAATATGACGTATCGCCATCTATGTCAATGGCGTTGAAATCCCAACTCGCATACTCATCCCTGGGAACCCACTCAAATTTGCCCACGGGAAGTTTATCTAACATTGTGTGAGCATACAAAGCGTTTACATCGAAATAGCAGATGTACGAAGACGGAAGGCTCGGGTCGTGAGTGGACATGTGAACATTATTGGCTTTCGCGTGACGTCGACTAACGTTTGTTATACCTCCACGAACGGCTGACTCTAGGAAGAGGTATATATCCGGGTCGGTTATCAGCTCAACCTAGGATCCGCTATTCTGTGTTTCTTCGCTTTTTCTCGCCATCGGCGTGAAGCCAAAGAAATAGGAATGTCATAGAAGTTTCGGTCACTTTGATTATCACTAAAACCATCATCTGACAATTGTTTTGGGTTCGTATCTAAATAACGAACATCCTCGAACAGCGGCATGGGAACGTCCAGATGTTCACCGGAAGCTAGTCTTAAGCCTGCGGGATACGGCCCGCGGATGTGTCTAGACTTTTCCCTCTTGGTCTTGATGGGGTCTCGGCCCCAGATGGGTGGGAACATGGCGGACGTCACTCACCGGAGCTGTTACTGGAGAAGACGGGCGGGTGGCAGCTGGCGGGTGGCAGCTGGCAGCTGGCGGGTGGCAGCTGGCGGGTGGCGGCTGGCACCTGGCGGCTGGCGGCAGATGTCTAGCCGCGACGGCGGCCGTCCTCCTCCTCCTCGTCGTCGGAGCCGTCCGCGGTGTGCAGGTCGCAGATGTCCGGGTTGCACGGCACACTCCACGAGTGGTTGCCACCGTCGAGGAATGTTGCGTGTGTGAACGAATCACACGATTCACTCCAGGCAACCACCGTGCCGTTGGGACGAAGCACCTCGAACTCAACAAAACCTTGCTCCTGGCCGGGCCAAACCTGCACCACCTCATCTGCGGCCCCGTCGAGCAGAGTTTCCGGAGAGCATGGGAGGTGTGTGTCCGGCCGTAGGAGTCTTACGCTGCAGTTTTGCTGAGTGCAAGGCAGCTCTATCACTTCCTTGTCTGCGTCCTTGCAAACCAGGTGTCCCAACGCTGTGCACACGTGCAACCACTGCCGACCGTCCGCCGTCTAGAAGTTCACGCGACCGCAGCCGAGCAACACATCCCGATACAGCGTTTCCGGATTAAACTGCATTTGTACGAAGAGTGGCTTGGAGGGTGACTAGGCTCCCCTACGAACGACGCGTTACATTTATAGCACTAAGGGTGGCCACCCCACCAGGCTCCCCCATCCCTACGAGCGACGCTATAACACAGAGGGTGGCCACCCCACCGGGCTCCCCCTCCCCACGAGCGACGCTTTCAATTTATTGTATCGGGGGGGAAGCAAGCAGGGTCTGGCGTCGCTTGGCAATTCTCCAACGCCCAAGCCCTAAGCAGCGCGGCGTTATGTCGTGACGTAACGGGCCGTGCACGGCTATTATCTTGCGTATACATTTTATTCAGTTCTTTCAGTGACGGACATCCGAGCTCGGTCTGAGCATCCTGAATATTAACATGTTTTTTACACAACTTTGCAAGCCACCTTTTTTGCTCTACGCCTGCCACCATTACGGTTCCGCTTATGTGTCCTGACAGGATGTTTTGCAACGAAGTATACGGAAACAGACCGTCATCCCAATGGATGCCGTGGAAATGTCTAGTTAACCAAGAATTTGTTCTCTTGTAATTTCTGTGGAGGTACTTCCACGAGTATGGCGGCTGAAATGTTCTCGTAATTATCTCCCCTTCGTCATTAGCCAGGCTTATCTCTTTTAAGACGAAACCGTGCTGAAAGTAGCATCCCTGGAGGTTGGCATACAGCATGACGTCCCAGGGAAGACTGCGTTATCACTTACATTACATTAGAATTTTAATAGATTTGTCTCTCGGGTTATACGAAACCAATCGATCGTGCAGAATTAGTGTGAATGCTTGAGTGCCGACGGGAATATTTCTCGTTGTGGTAATTTCTATTCTACAATCCACGACTCCTCCAATCATCTTATCGTTCTGTTTAGACACATCAAACACAAAGAGAGGAGCCATATCTTTAAATTTCTCCGGATCGAGAAGTGGTGATGATTGACGACCGTAATATGAGTCTTGAAATTCCGCGTACATGTTATACACCAGCAGATAGCTATCATTAGGAAAATTACTATCCAGGTTTGTGTACGGATAGGATTCCGAATTCAAAAAAACTTTCACATTCTTAATGTCAACATGATCAAACTTTGATTTATCACCGGCGACGTTGTTTTGCCTACCCGTTTGAAATGTGACTATTATATATCTAGGCTTTTCCGTATTAAATGATGTTTTCACGGACCAATGTACCGATTGAGATTGCGGCAGGGCCGGATACGTTTCGAGGCTCCAGGATCGGAAAGCAATGTCTATGTTTTTTCCTTTTTCAACCATTTTAAGCAAACGAAACCTCTATGCGGTAGAAACGGTTACATGAGGCATTAGCTAATCGATGCTCGTGAGTGTTAGTGTCACAGGCAACGGTTGCGCTGCCGTGTCTAACACCGCGTTGTTCTGAGAGTTTGAAACAAGTAACACTAATTCTTGTTGAACGTTAACTAAAACGTGTTTATAATCTTCGAAAAATCCCATGAGACGACTCAAAGGCACGCATATTTCAAAATCGCCGTTTGCATTAATGGGTACACTATAGTCTTCAGTCAAGCCCCAGCCGGCCATCTTGGAAACAGCTTTTTCACTGGGCGTTAGCGAAAGATAGTTTCTAATCGTAGTGACTAATCCAACGTCGCGACATTCATCTATCTGTAAATTATTTACCTCGTACGCAATTCTGTTAAACATGTGTAAAATTCCATTTCTGACAATTTTTGCGTATGTAGCGGCCTGGCCATCCGGTTTGACAAATTTTCCGCGGATTCTTAACAGGCTTTTGCAAGGCAGACAATAAATATCAGAATTCTGGATTGCGATACGTATCTCGGAATTTAAATCATAAGGACCCGAAATGAATGGCCGGTAGCTATGTATTTCCGTTTTCGTGATATCATTTTCAAATTGAATTGGCTGGTCGACTTGGAGAATGCTGGAATCCATTTTGGAATACTTTGAATCCTAGTTTCTTGAGAAAGCGTATATTTTTACGTGTTAACCGCTTGGTGTCTCGCTGAATACTGGGTCTGCCTTCGAAAACCGCCGGAGCCTTTATGAATGCCAAAGTAATTCACTCCCATATTTTTTTTAAATGCAGACGTAACGTTATTTCTTCGCCTCTAAAATCGATGAGCTTCCCGTTTTGGTCGACTATCCTCACAGACAACTCGTGTATTCGTTTAACGATCACCGGAACGTATATGACAGATTTAGGTACTTCGATGACCTTATAACCAGGCGGGATGCTGGGGTAAAACTCGTGTATGCTCAAGCTAGGTTGTCCGTTTAAATAGCTGGAACTCACGATATTTGTATCTATATGTATGACCGATACAGGGAAAATATTGACCGGTTTTGTTGACTCATGCATTCGACCTGCCACGTAAATTTTAGGTTCAAAACTGAGCATTTTTCCGATCGTATCGCTTCCTGTAAAATTGATATTGTAATTACTATGCATATTACATTGCAATGTATTAGGGTTGCCTCTCAAAATAAATGTCGCATCGTGTGGTAACAGATCTCCGATGTAACTTTCCAAATCTGAAATTTCATAACTTCCGACGGGAAGAATAATTTGAGACACAGGACCATTGTTTTTCGAAAAACGGAATTTGTTGTTTTTTTCGTCAACGTTCGGAATGGAATGGTATGTTTGAAAATCGATTAGCCCAATCTGCCACTCTCCATTCGTAAGGTCAAGGGGTGGAAAATATACGGACCGTAATTCTGAATTTTTTCCCGTTAATATAAGTGAAATTGACATTTCAGGTTAGCTTGTACTACAGTATGGATCACCAGGATAGGTTGCACTCTGGTATAGACTGTACGCGTCAATGGCTGGTGTATCTGTGCTGTTTGAAATTATTTATTTTGCTTCTTATACGCGGACACGAGAAATCTTAAACATAAATGACCGCAATTCCACGAATTGATCGTCTGTTGTCTATCGTAATTGTAACTTAACATCGTGCCTTTCAGATACTTTCTTACTTCCGGAGGCGGTCTGAGGTCGCCATAGCTGTCATAATACAGCGCAGTGCTGCCAGACTTTTTATATGCAACCCAGTGAGTTCCTTTTCCTGTCGATACGTCTAGATTAATTATCCCGCACTCGTACTGTTTCGGTTTTAAAGGTAAGTTATCTCTCATGAAAACACCTCAAAAATTTTTGATTTTCAACTTGAATACCGCATTTTCTAAATCCGTCGTAGTTAGCGGTCTGTGAGGCAAGGCTAAAATCACCCTTTCCTCATTTTTTTTTACTGCTTTCTTAGTCGCTGCGGCGAGAGCGACCCTTCCCCGCGTGAGGTCGTGTGGCAGGAGGGTTAATAGCGTCCCACCCTTCCCTTTCCCCCCTTTCGCTTCCGGCGGCTGCGGCGGTTGCGGCAGCTGCGTCTTCCCACGCCTCCTCCAACGGCTTTGAATGGTCGTAAAAAAAGCCCCGCACCATTTTTGCTTCGATTTGTTAAGGCCTGAATACGTCTGTGATGTTGTGCATTTTGTTGCAACAATTTAGTCTGATTATTAGCGGTTGTCACGCTCTTTGCGATTCCGGCTGCGCTTCCGATCAAAGAACCGAGCGCTGCCAGAGCTGGAAATAGAAATGGTATAACACCGCCCTTTTTATCACGTTTATTTTTCTTATTTTTTTTCTTTGAGATTCTTATGCCAGCTTCTAGTTTACGCTTAACACTTATTATTTTACTTACGCTCCAAGCCGCGATCTTTTCACCTAGCTTAGTTTGAGGGTTCTGTGCAATTTGTTTAGCTTTAAGTGCTAAAATACGGTCCGCTTGATGTCTGTTCTCCAAATCGTTACTATTTGCGTATGAAATATCGTGTTCTTTGCACGCTCTATCTAATTGATTTTTGCCTGGGTCTCCGCGTGCTAAACGTTTTTCAAGTTTTGTACCGGGCCCACAGTACTGATAAGTTGGCAAATGTAGCTCGAAAGGTAATTTATTTATGGCAGAGTTAATAAGACCTTTACCCTTCACCCTCCTTCCAGCACGACGCATATCAGCTTAATGACTTTGGGGGGTATAAATAAGACGGTTTTATACTTTTTACGCTTTAGTGTTAACGATGGAAGTAATCCCTCAACATGACAGTCTTCCGATCGAAATTATTCACGATGATTTTATAAGCAAACGGGAACAACGCCACGGACCGCTGTTGCCGAATACCATAAGATGTATAATTGCCGGACCTTCAAACAGCAGGAAAACATGTATTTTACTTTCGCTTATACAACATCCTAACGGAGTGCGTTTCGAGAATATTTATTTGTATAGCAAGAGCATAGAACAACCAAAATATAAATGTTTGGCGCAGGTATTGTCTCATGTTCAAGGTATTAAATTTTTTATATTTCGTGAAAATGAAGAGGTAGTGCCGCCAAGCAAAGTGCTACCCAATTTGATTATAATTTTCGATGACATCGGGTGCGAAAAACAGGCAATAGCTCAACAGTATTTTTCCATGTGGCGACATTTATTGTGCGATTGTTTTTATTTAATTCAAACGTATAGCCAAACCCGAAAACAGTTGGTTCGGGATAATGCTAATTTGATAATTTTATTTAAAATGGATCTTCTAAATCTTCAACATGTTTACCACGAGCACGTCACAGCCGACATGTCATTCGATAAATTTAAAGATGTTTGTGCTCGCTGTTGGATTAGCAATGATGGTTATGGTTTCCTAGTAATATGTAAGGATTTTCCTCTACAAAAAGGTCGTTATCGCTGTGGCTTCGATCACTTCATAGTGTTACCTTCGTGAAGAATGAACTTGGGCATCTCCAAATTTGGGAGCGGCGGGAATAAACGTCGGCGACAGTCATGTCTGACTCTTACGGAAGATGGGCACTGTCAGGTTGGCGGGAAACGTTTGCCACGTGACGCGGCAGATGCTGCCACAAAGAATTACGTAGATGTAGCTTCCGGTGCCACCGCACATGCAATTAGTACGATGGCGAATAATTTAGAAAAAGACTTTGGTCTACTAAAAAACAGTCTCTCATACGCACAGGATCTTAATAACAATTTGCTAACGTATCTACATCAGTTTGAAAAGAAGAGTACAGATGTTTTAGATAAAATTCGAGGAAATTTACCTGAGAAGGAAGTTTTACACGAGTTGAAAAATCTGGTATCTGTCAGTAGTGATGAGCTGAAAGTTATTTTTACGGATGTGAAGGATCTCGTTAGCTCGTCACGTGACTTGCAGAGGGGAATGGGAAGTTACTTGCGTCAGGCAGATAGCGATACGCGCGAGTCATTTGCCAAGATTCTAGAGCTGTTGAAGGCTCTGTCAAGTGGTGGTTGCAATAGGAACTTTAGCGAGCTAAAGAATCTTTTTCTGACTAAACACAACGAGGATTTATATATACACAAACAAAACAAAACTTTAAAGCAATCAAAAATGCTTTGTTGTCTACAAACGAAAAACAATCTGATACGACTGCGTACCTAAGGCAGGTTGATGCCACGGATCGCGCGAGGTTTACAGAGCTTTTAACACTCGTGGGCGAGCAACCGAAGCTTGTAAGTAAGGAAATAGTGTCCGGTATGGAATTTCAAATTAATACTTTGATGAGTTCTCTACGCGAAGATACTGCTAAATTTATTAAGGAGTCTCTATCGAGTTTTGAGGCTAAAGTTGATAGTCTCGTTAGTGGAGCTAATTCATGTTCTCAGTTTCCACATATCGTTAATCAAAGCTTGAATGCAATGAGAAATCGTCTAGACCTATTGTATAAACTATTGGGAAGGAAGCTAGCGGACAGACCTGAAAACCAGCCGGCACAGTCACCATCTGTATCGCTTCCGGTTTTAAGAGGTCAGTCACTGAATTTGTCTGGTGTACCATCTGTATCGCTTCCGGTTTTAAGAGGTTCGTCTGTGAATTTGTCTGGTGTAAGACCATCTTCAAATCCGCTTCCGCATATTACCCTACCGGTTGAGCTTCCCATTATACCCACTACAGCTACTGAGCTTCAAAGGCATAATTAATGTATAAAAGCCTCTATTTACCCTGACATGAGTCAGTCATGGCTTCAGAAGCAAGAAAGCTCCATCACGTCATACAAAACGTTCGTGAAAAATATTTGCTTGCCAAACGCGCGCGCCTGGCGCGGGATGCAGTTAATGAACAGGTATTCAAACCGATCACATCGCGTCTCGAGAGTTCTTCTGCTGCCGCGGATAATTTATCGGCGGAGGTGAAAAAAGAATCCGCTACACCTATCGCTAAACCTGAGATTAAGACTTTCTCCAGCGAAGGTGAAGAAGAAGATGATGATGATGATTTACCACTGATTGTTCATTCCGGTAAACGCTCGGCTGCGTCACGTGAGCCGTTGGGTGAGGAAGCCTGGTCCTACCTAACCGCATTCAATTCTAAAATAAACGATACGACCTACGGAATTTACAAACGCAAGAATCGCTGGTTCTTGGGAAATACGGAAGTTTTTTTCCTACCTAATAATTTACTTCGCATAGATGATGAACTAATACAACCTTCGCCGGGATTATATGAGCTATTGTTTTCGAAAGAACCTAAGGTGTATTCAGAAGCTGCATTGCGTCAATACACACGCTTGCTGCGGTCTACTAGCGCGTGTTATAAGAGGAATGATGCGTCATCTAAACGTTATAAAAACACCGATCATGAAAAGTTGGGGCTCATTAAGGATCTTTGTCCTGTCATTGCTTCCCATGAAGGCAGTGGTTTAGTTGAAAAACTAGATTTAAATCGTCGAAAGGAATATGTTTACTGGAACTCGAAAAATGAATTATGTGATCGGCTTAGATTATTACTTGCATCGCAACAATCCGGGAACACGAGCCATTCCAATGAAGTGTTGGCCATACTAGAATAACTCATTGAATCAGGCTACATTAAAAAAAAATTAAGTAAAAAAAAATGACTGCCAGACGCGGTATTGCGTTTGAACTTCACAAAAGCGCACGCAAAGTCTTTCCTCGGAGACATGTAATCACTAATGGTCTCGGCGATCTTTTACAGATCGATTTGGTGGAAATGCAACCTTATCACCGTACGAATAAAGGATTCAGATATATATTGGTTGCGATTGATGTTTACTCCAAGCGGGCTTACGCGGTTCCGGTACTGAAAAAAACTGCGGAGCTTGTGGCTTTAGCTATGAAACGTATTCTAAAGGATTCTGGAGGTTTCACTCACGTGCACTCAGACCGCGGTACCGAATTTTATAACAGAAGATTTCAGACATTGATGAAAGAACACGGAATCAACCATTATTCAACCAACAGCGAGCTGAAGGCCTCGGTAGTTGAACGCTTCATTAGAAGTTTAAAATCGCTTTTGTTTACGGAAATGAGCGCTCCGGGAAACTATAAATGGCTACCGCTCTTACCAAAAGTTATGGAAATATACAACGGCAGATTTCATAGGACTATCTGTATGAGCCCCAACGAGGTGAAAGATAATTCTCTTCTTAAAACGGTTTACAATGTTGTTGTTAAAAAAATAGATCACAGGCGACTTAAAGCTAGTGTCGGAGATCATGTACGTATCTCAAGAAATAAGGATTTATTTGCAAAAGGTTATTCCGTAAATTGGTCCCACGAGATTTTTAAGGTGATAAAAATACGCAACAGTTATCCTAGAACATACTACTTGTCTGATCTAGATGGAAATGAAATCAAGGGCGGTTTTTATTCTCAAGAAATTCAAGTGACGAAGTATATAGACACTTAAATATTAATAAAATCCACAAGCGACTTCCTACACGTCTTCTAGTCAGCTGGAAGGGATTCCCAGAATCAGTAAAAACATGGATTTCTAGAAGCGATCTGAAAGACTGATGGAGTGAACTTAGTATGCAGAAAATTGGTAATACGTGTAAAGAACTATGCGGTCATGGTAGACTGCTGTTAATGTTTAAAACTCGTATTTGTTTGGAAAAATAAACGTACTATTTAATATAATTTTTGTAGCAATGCGCTACTCGTAAAAAAAAAACTGCTGTGTGAAAAAATAATATATACATACATACATACATACATACATACATTATAGTTGAACAGAAACATTTACGTAAATGAGACTATGGCAAAATATTATTATTATTATTACAAGTTACTTTTACCTGGTATTAATCAAATGGCAGGTACAGGTAACTAACACACCAGATAGACGTAATATTTTTTTTTAAGTGTTGGGGAAAAAAATATATATTTTAACTTTGGAAGAAATTACATTTGTATACAGTTCTCTTCGGCTGCGGCGGCCGCCACCCCTCTGCGAGCGGACAGCTGCCAGTGTATGAGTCATTATTTAAATAAAAAAATTGACAATGGGGGACGAAGGGTTCGAAGCCGTCTTCGGTTGCAGCCGCCACCCCTCTGCGAGCGGCGTCCCCTATGCGGACACCTGGCTGTCTGAGTCATTATTTAAATAAAAAAAATTACACAAGGGGGGACGAACGAAAGGGCCGTTGGGAGTACGCGCCATCGTCGTCTGCGCGGCTCCAACACCCCTTGGGAAAACATATATTTTAATTTTTTTTTTTAAAATATATAATGCCTATAAATGCACAATACCTTTTCTTTTAAATGACAAGTGACGTAATAAGCATACTTTTTTTATCGATCCTATCGAAGTTGTCTCACAATCGATTAGTCAATCCCAATCTTGAGCCGGCAACCGGTGGCGCCATACATACTATAATATTTTTCACCTACTACACACCACACCCCCTATCCTAGTTTTAATTCGCTGAAATACGTAAAGTATAATTTTTTTTTATCATCACACTATAAGCATAAGTAATGCCTATAGCTTTTTTTATTTATTATTGTTATTATAGACAGACATGCTACACACCAAATTAAGCATACTATAACTATACTGGTCTAGTACTATAAGAAAACATGGCTACACTTCAGTGTGTGTGTGTGTTTTTTTTTCCTTCAAAATTTGACATCTACTACTACTACTACTACTACTACTACTACTATAGTCATAGAGTAGTGGCTGACGAAATAATACTTTCTTTTATATTCAAACTTGAGAGAGAAATGCAAAAAAAAAAACAATGACTATAAATGTGGAAGAAAAAAAAAGATGGCGGCCTGGTATGCTGTGCTACAAGATGATGGCGGCCTGGTGTGCTATGCTACAAGACGGCGACTTTCAGCAATCGATTGTCATACATATATATAATATAATTTAATTTTTTTTTCCAAAGTTGGCTGTTCTGGTTACTTCCTAGCAGTCAAAATTATTATTTTTTTTCCCAATGTTGAAATAAACATGGCGGCCGGCCCGTTTTTAAATTTGCCGACTAGCACTATAAAAAAAATATATACCTTCTCTTTAAAAAAAATTAAAATTTTATAAGCATATATATATATATATATACAACATCTGAAATTACTTTCTCCAATATGGTCTCGTGGTCCTGTGGTTAGCATGACGGACTAACGATCCAGAAACGAAGGTTCGAATCCAACCCTCGCCACCCCTCACATTTTTATACTTGTAAAAATAATTCCGGCGCGCGACACTAGCGCTATCTATCTCCCTCATTTAGAAACATACACACACACCCCCTCACCCTCCACCTCCCCCTCCGCAACGAACACGCCCGAAGTTACCCGACGAGATATATCGATCCTACCAAAGTTGGCTCACGATCGATACACCCAACCACCCTCCACGTGACGTCACCAACCCAGCCAAGCACCTGTCAGGAAAACACCTGTCACACCTGCACCTGTCGGACAGGTGCACGACAGGTGCACGACAGGTGCAGGTGCACCTGTCGCTTTGTTTACAGCGTCCCAGAACCGGCGTGCTCCCCCTAATCCCCCCCCTTCCCCCACCACTGCATCTGATGGCGGGACAGCGTCGCGAATGAAGTGGGCGGCTGGTATATCTCGGGTCCCGGGTCTTCAGTACCGTACAACTCGGCATCCCTCGCTGTACGGTTTAGACCAGTCCCGCACTCGCCTTCCGTGTGCCAGGGCGAAGTCCCTGGCAACCTCGTCCCAGTTGGTCGAGAGGCCTCTTCTTTCAGCTGCCGTCTCGACCAGGGCTCGAAGGCGTACAGCGTCAGTTGGCAAGGTTGCGGCTGCCAACGTCATCCGCTGTACGAGCGCAGGCTGGGGGAAACAGATGTTCGTTCCCCCCGGGACAGTGTCTCTCACCACCAAAGAAAGGGCGGTGGTTAAGACAGGGTTGTCCTCCAGCCGGGCGAGCTGCAGCCGGAGTTCGCAGTCCAAGTAGATCTGGACTGGGTCGACCCCCTGGCTTGAGGGCCGACACGCCTCAACAGCCACAGGTTCGCAGGACTCCACCTCTTCGCGGGCTGTGGAGCTGCTGGTCTCGGCTGGGGGAGCGGGATTGGCGTTTCGGCTTCGCAGCCTGTGCGCAATCCCGCGCTCAGCATCCCTCCGCCTCCGTGACGGCCGCTTCCCGCAGTGAGCGGCAACCCAGGCGGCGCCCTCCCGGACGAAGACAACGGGCTTCCACCCCAACACAGAAGAACGTGGGGCGGCGCTGTCGAGGGTCCGGTTGTCAGGCTCTTCTTCCTGGGCCACCAGCTCAGGAGCCGCCATCACAGGCAAGGACCGGGCCATCCTTCAATGGAACACTGCAACATAGAGAGAGAAGCAGGGTGAATTGGCTACCCACTCCACTCACTCTCCCCGTTGCAGTGAGACCGACGACTGGCAGGTGTTCCGCCGGCCCCGGAACGAGGTGTGTCCCCGGCTGCAGTCCAGCGGTGTCACCCTTCAGGAACTCCGCCAACACGAGGTCTCCGCTGTACTCTTCCCCCACTCCTCCATACTTGGCGCATGAAGGAGCGGTGGATGGAGACCCCGTACTGCATCATTGATGTCAAGATGGTGGTGATCAGCGATGGTGGCAACTGGAGCTCCTTCCAGATGTCGTTGTTGGATTGCAGCCACGTGCCCCTGGCTCCTACGACGCAGGGAAGAAACCGAACAGAAGCCAGCCCATACTTGGTCTTGATCTTCTGCTCGATCTCTGGGATGTTGTATTTCCCCTGCTTCAGGTCGTAGGCCCGCTCCAAGGATCCGCCGTACTCCCACGCTACCGTCGTCTCTATGACAAAGCCCACGCCGTTCCGGACTACGACGAGGTCAGGAATATACCTGTTCGACCCCGCCGTGAGTCGCGGCTCCTCATGTACCAGGTAACCCTTTTGCTGTATGCTATGTTGGAGGAGTCGGTTGACATGGTCATGCCTCTCAATCCACAAACTGTGGGTGAGAGGACACCTCTGCAGTACGTGGGAGAGTGTTTCCCTCGCCCTACAGGAGGCATTCTGACACATGGCAGCTTCTCCCCCAACATAGGGGGCGCCAACGGTAGGGAGAAGACCAATGCGAAGCTGTAGAGCCCCGCAGTAGTCCCGCCCTTTCCACATTCCGGGCGGGTTGATGATCCACCTGCCTCCCTGGGGAACTGAGTGATGGAGGCCGTTCCCCAGTGCAGTCTGGTGGTGCAGTTGCCGTCGCCAGTACTTCTTTACAGCGTCCTTGGAAGTGCCCACGAGCCCGTTAATGACGCCGAGCTTCCGGATGAGCTGTTTTCCAGCGTCGGAGTCCAAGGCGGCAATAACATGGGGATCTCCTGATGACCGGATCTTCACCAACCTCCTGAAGTACGTCGCGCCGATCTGGTAGCGGAGACTGGGGATAGATAGTCCCCCGTCTCTCATCGGCGCGTGCAGGAAGGAAGTTGGCGTGGTCATCGGTAGGTGCAGCGTTTTCTTCACGAACATCCCCACCAAGCGGTCGCAGGACTTCAGCTTCTTGACCGTGATGTCCATGCAGAGGAGACGGTGGTATAGACGAGGAATGAGGAACTGGTTCAGTACCCGTAGCTTCTGCCACGGTTTCAGGGCAGCCTTCTGGAGCTTATTGAGCTTCTCTGCCAGTTATTCCTCCGATAAAGACCTGGCGGCGGCGTCCTCGTAGAGCTGGCCCAGGTACTTGAGCTGCGAGCCGACTGCAAGGGTCGGGAGTCCTTCTCCCTGGATCCGCAGTCGGCGCCTGGTTTCCACGTAACACCGCTTGGTGCCCGGTACTCGCAGGAGTTGGTAGCTCTTGCACTTCTGGGCGTTGCACTCCATGGAGTTCGCCGCAAGAAACTCTTCCAGAAGCTCCAGATGCCCCTCCATCGTGGCCAGATCTGGTGCCAGCAACACAATATCATCGGCGAAGGCAAGTGCTGTGATGTTCTGTTGACCCAACTTGATGCCTCTTCTGTCGCTCACGGCACGTAGAAACGGGTCCACGGCCATGTTGAACAGAAGGCCACTAGTCGGGTCGCCTTGTCGGACACCTCGGCAGACTTGGAGTGGTGCGGACCTCTCCCCGCGGCATTCCAGGGTGGTGGTTACATCCGAGTACATTTCGGTGAGGTACTCGATGGTGCGAGGGTCAATGTTGGACTGATGCAGGTCGCGACGAGTGACTCGGTACAGACCTTGTCAAACGCCTTGGCCATGTCCACACTGACCAGCACCATGGGGATGCCCTTTCCCCGATGCTCCCTGATCACAGCCTCTAAGATGGTGGTGTTGGCCATGATCCCATCCTGTCGTGTGAATCCGCGCTGGGAGTGGTGTAGCTCCACAACCGCCTCCAGTCTTGCGTTGATGACCTTGTTGAGGAGTCGCAGCACCATACTGGAGATTGTAATAGGTCTCCAGTTCTTGGTCTGTGCTGGATCTCCTCCCTTCGGCAACAGCACTGTCCGGTTCCGTCTCAAAGGCGTTGGTATGAGACGGAACAGCCAAATGATATTGAGCATGGCAACCAGATCTGGGCGGTGGATACTCTCCAGATCGCTCCTCGTCACACCATCCACGCCAGACGCAGAGTCGCGCATCTGGCGGAGAAACCTCTCGATCTCCTCGACATCCAACGGTCTGCTGATGTCCGTGGTTTCCTGACCACAAGGACCTACTCGGGGGGGGGGGATGCTCTGGCGCTGCAAAGATCCCCTTGTATGCCGCCTCGAACTCGGCCATAGGTGGTGGTTGGCCTTCTGGAGGAGCTCCATTCAGAATGAGTGCAGCAGCCCTAGCAGGATGGTCCCACATAAGGTGCTGCATCTCGGCGTAAATCCGGGCTCGCCGACTGCTCCGATTGGGCGGGGCAGCCTTCTTCTGCTTCTTCCCCTTCTTCCACGATCCTGTCTTTCGAGAGCGCCCCTTCCTCTTCGTGTTCTCCCGCGGCAGTCCCTCGATGTAACTAGTCAGTAGTTCATTGAGGCGCCGGGGGTCTGTCTCCTGGCCAGTGCACACATCGATCATCTCCGCCATCCGCAGTGTGACACTGGCCCTCATAGTGAGCAGCCACGCGAGGTCTTCTGCTCGCACTCTCTGACAGGGGTGGCGTCGGCGGTCGAAGGGCACCTTCCAACTGGGCGCGGTCTGGCGACGGCACAGGCAGGTCATCCTTCTCCCTCCGCGCTAGGTCTTCTCTGCGCTCCCTCAGGATGGCCAGATAGCGTGGCTTCCTCTGTGCCTTGGAGATGCCATCAACGCTTCTGCCAAGATCTTCTGCCATCTTCTTGTTGATTTCCTTTTGCAGAGCTCCGTCTGGGAAATCACATTCGATCTTGGCCATCCTGACATACGTTTCGTCGGTATACCTGGAGGAAGGGCCTCGGAGGTCCGCCAACTCGAGGTCATGCGCATTATACTGGGCAGCATGACCCCTCCTGAAATGCTGGCGGGCCCCGGCGTAAGTGTCAAAGAGACGGTCACATCCGGGCGCTGGGCAGGTGAACTTGCCATCCTCCCTTGGTGGAGGCTGCGCACATTGCTGGATGTGACGAGTCCGGTTCGGCAGCGTACGCGTCGACAGGTCCTTTCGGCAGGAGGGGCACAACACCCTCTATCCAACCTCCCCCACTGGTCGTGTCCGTGGGACTGCGTGGGCGCGAGGAATGTCATCCTGCGCCCGTGTCCGGGGAGCGGGGGCGCCCGTCACAGGGACCGCCCCCATCCGAGGCTTCTGTTTGTTTCCAGGAAGGAAGACGTGAGCCAGTCGCGACGGGTCCTTAGCCCGAACACGACTCCGCATACAAAGCATGCCTGCGGCGCCTCTCACTTACCACTGTCCTCCAGTGGCGGATGGCAACCTCTCCGAAGAGAGTAAGTGAGTAGGTTAGGCAAGGGTTTCCAGCGACAGGAGAAGGCTTCTTCTCACTCTGCAGTCTCTAACCATCTGTCCTGGTGCGGATTGCCAGCGTTCCAGGACTCCTGTCAGAGACCGCAAAGGGGCCCTCTTGGTCCCAACCTGACCCCCAAGCCCTTTTCAGGATCACTCCTTGCTCAAGGGAATGACCGCAGGGATTGCTCCCCATCCTCTCGGCAGAGCTCCTGTTTGTTTTACACCAGCGGTACCACAAGGAGGTAGGAGTTGCCTTGCTCATGAGAGGCTATGTATTCGCATCATGAACCATTCCGTAACTATGTTGGACAGCTGATCTCGGATACTAGAACCCCGAGGGGCTCCGACACCTCAAACGATCGCTATGCCTTCTTGACAACAACCACGAACGAGTTCGCAGCCGAAGCAGAGTCATAGTTACTCCCGCCATGCAAGACCAAAAAATCTACACATGCACAAATGCACATCAAAACAACTTCAGAACCATGCTCTGCTACCATTACTGCACCACACCTAACCTCCCTTCACAACTTTAAGGTTATGAATAGAGGCAGGAGGATGCTGAAAGCTCGTGGACCAAGGCTCATGAAGTGTTTTGATGTGGTGAGAGGTTAGTTTGAGTGTAAACAGGGCTGACTGGTCATGCACACTTACAATATACAATTGGAGTATTACCTAATGATTAAAAAAAGAAGTTTCAGATAAATAATTTATTTGAACAATAATTTAAAATTATTGTTACACCTTGACTGACTATGTAAATAATCTCAAACAGAAAGTTAATATCCTTAACATTAATTTTTTTGTTGTTGTTAACATAGTAGTTGTTTAAACATACTTATATTTTATATTTTATATTCTTTTTTATTTTAACTAGGGGGCCCCCATGAACAAGATATTACAAATACTTATTAAAACACACCTTTAAAAAAATATATATATATGTTAATTTCTACATGATTAATTTTGTAAATTACTTATTAATTACATTTTTTTTTGTTTATAATTATATCAACATATTTTATTAGTCCAAGTTGTTTCAAAATTCATAAATTAGATAAAAAATTGTTTCGTTGGTTCAAAAAAGTTAATTAAAAAAAGGAGAAAAACTTGGTTGACGAAAAGTCCGACGAGATTAAGTCCACAAAAATTTTCCACTTAGGGTAATGTTGTAAAGATTAGTAATTCGTGCCAAAAAAATAAAAAATAGCCGTCGGCTTTCCTGATTTGGTGCGGTCACTTCATTTGCTTCAGGGCTGCTGAGGACAGGCCTCAACACCACAGCACAAGTTGGATCAAGCAAACTGCATGGCCGGTAGCGTGGAACCGCTGATTAACAACATAAAAATAACAAAGAATATTAACACGCCCGGCGCTACAAACATTACCCGACGTTCTTAATAAATAATACAACAAAACTTACCACTTAGTGCGGTTTAAAGATGCTTAATGCATATTGAAAATATCAAACTCCCACAAGAGTGAATTCAGTCTTAAGAAAACATGGCGTCAAGGTGCTGGAAAAGACAGTTTGTGTTTGCCCAGGGCAAGACGAAGAAGAACATTGAACATGGTACTCGAAGAGGGTACTTTTTGAAAAACAAAAAAGATCGATAATTACTGGAGCATTAATTCTATTACAAAAAAAGATTGACTTATAATTCCTGAAATATACATTCACATATTTACTACAATAATTAAATTGTGAACTCATTTTTCATAATAGATTTAACAATATGTACATTGACACAATAAAAAAAAACTTGATGTGTTCAAACATTTAAATTACACATAATTATAATTATTGTAACTTTGTTCAGAATTAACTTTTAAATATTTAAATGACACATTACCATTAACAAATACCAATATTGAATAATGAAAACGTGTGGAAACCAGTTTGCCATTAAAAAAAAGAAAAATAATAATAATTAAATAAGTTGAGCAAGTGCCACCAACATTACAATGGCAGAACACTAGCCTAGTTGGACTGAATGCATGGGCTACATTCATAAAGTGACTTTTTGCTGGATCACTGGACTTCAACTTCGTTAGTTTGTGATGTGCTGAGCATGCAACCTTCTTAAACATGTTTTCGATGGTAGCTTTTTCAACAGTAGTCACCGCAGATATGGCTGCTTTCGTATCTGGCAGTAACTTTCCCTGCTCAATTTCTTCGAAGGCTATATCCAGTGTATTCAACTTTGGATACAGATGGTGCGCTGTTAAGTATTTTGAGCCTTCAAGAGATGTTAGAAGCTCCACCAGATCTTTTGCATGCTCCTTCACAAATATTGTTCGAGCACGAAGGCTACTGACTTGTTTGTTTTTCAAATTTGACAAGTAATTTATGCTACTGTTGTAAATTTCAGTCATTTCTGGCAACTTAAAGAACTCGACAACATCAGTGAAGTAGTCCGCCAGATAGAAAACAGCTTCAAACCAACTGTTCCACCTTGTAAGCACAGGTGCTGGAAATAACTTTGCTGGTTTGCTGTCTGCATGCTTTTCTTCTAGAAAGTTTAAATATCTGCTTTTGCGCTTTCGTGTGTTTAAGAAAGCAGACTTCACAGCTGACACTAACTTACTTAGTTCACTCATCTCCAGTATCCATATATTCCCAACCAGATTAAGTTTGTGTGCCCAGCACTGGACATGTAGCAAGTGATCTCCAACTACAACTTTTAATGTATCAAAACATGATGTCATTTACCTGGCGCCATCGCTTACAAATGCAAGTACGTTGTCATAGTTGATGTACTTCTTCAAAGCGTCCAACACTGCTCCAGAACAAGTGGTAGCATTACAAGCATCAAGATATGCAATACTTGCAAAAAAAAAAAAACTTTTCCTCTGAACACTTGGGAACATGAAAAACAATAACGAAAACACAATGTCCAACTCTGTCTGTTGTCTCATCACAGAGTATGTGTAAATCCTTTCCATTCAATGCTGCTCTGGTGGATTCTACAAATTTGGCCGCAATTTCCGGTACAAATTTTTTCCGCAGTGTTTTCACACAAGCCAGATCACCGCCACCATTTGCAAATTCTTCTATCCATCCTCGCAGAGCTACATTTTCCTTCTCGAGTGGAATATTTGCTTTGGCAAAAGCTTCCACAGTTTTTTTTTAGAAAAATAGTCGCTGTCCATTTTTCGGCGCTTCGTTGAACTTGTAACTTGCACAAGTGATGTTTGTACATGCCTATCTGTGTAGTTACGTTTTTTCTGCAAATGCTTTGCTGAAGCCACGTGCTTATCGAGCGTGTCCTTTTTGTCCCAAGACACACTACAACTGCAGTACTTGCAAAATACAGTATTTCCATCAGACGCATATAGACCACGGTCTTTATAATGTTCGGCCCTTTCCCGTGCTGATACTTTATTCCTTCCCATTATTAACAAATTGATTGTACTTGAAAATCACGCATAAAAATTATTCGCACAGAGGAAAAACGTAAACAAAGGGCGCCTACAACGGGCAAAGCAGAGAACAATCGACAGGAATCCCAACTGCGAACCAAAGAAAAGGGAAACGGCTGCAAACCAAAGAAAAGGGAAACGGCTGCAAACCAAAGAAAAGGGAAAATGCTGCGAACTTTCAGATTAAAAAAACAACAAATAATTTCTATGCACGTGATGAGATTTTTCAATTAAAATGCAATATATACTTTGAAAACATTTATAATTATTTATGAAAATAAAATATTAAATCACAAACATTATTGTTCGCGGTGCGTCATGTAGTTCCTTAGTTCCATTAAAATACTGGCGAGTGCGTGCATGGTAGTCGCTAATCGACTGTAAATATTGTCACGCGATAAAATTTTACGTGTAGAGTTTTTTTTAATTTGGCTTTACACATGTAGTGCTTTGTGAGCCCGCGTGAGTTCCTGACACTTGTTTGCGACACTCGGGCTTTGACTTTTGTTTTCCTGGCGCGGTAGATTGCTAGCGCTCTCTGTTTTTCTGGGACGGTGACGTGATTCGCCGCCCGAGAGCCTGGCCAGCTGCGCGGGCGGTTGCGTCATCCTGTCCTGGAATCTCCGGGAGTGTTGGCCGCCCTGGTTGGTTACGCTGCGTTGCTGTTCGTGCGCGTCACGCGCTGGTGTTTGTGTCGCCACCAGGTGGCAGAAGTGCGAGTCTAGCATGACCAGTGGAGGGGGGGATAGCGTCGGTTGGCGGAATGGCGGTTGTGTTGTGAAATCGCGGCCGGGATTTTTGTTTTCGCGTGGAGTGTTCTCGACGTGATGACGTTGTGAAGTGAATTTAATAAAAGGGGCCACCCTGGGTGCGCCCGGGGTGGTTCTTCTCGGTGAGGTGCTGGAGGTCTGTCGGAGCCCCGGCCTGGCGGGTAGCTGCGTGCTGCCTTTCGAAGGTGTTTGTAAGTAATGGCGAACTCGTAATTTTCCTTCACCTCTTGTAACATCTGTGGGCGTATTTTAAAATTGGGTTAGGATGACTTAACGTTTTGATTCTTTCCGGGAGTGCAGGCAGTTTGTGGTATCCAGTAATGTAAAATTTCTTTCGTTAATTTTAGCTTAAGGATGGGTCGAGGTGTGTGTTAAGAATCATGTTATTTTAAAAAAAAGTAATAATCGTTCTCTTTTACTTATTTCAAAAGAGTATTTAATATTTTTTTTTGTTTGTTACCAGAGATATTTTGACATGATTGACTTTATTTAATTATTTAATTAGTTATTTATTTACTTTTGTGTTGGTCACAGTTTACCAGAAATAAAACCTGAAACAATGTGGGATAAATAATACTTTATTTTCTTTCAGTCAACACCCTACACCCCCTGTCCTAAGGAGGTTAGACCATCCCGGTACCAGCTCTACTGCTACCACCCCCCCCCCCCCTAATGTTTATTTTGAGTGACATTTGTGTTGATCTTGACGGAGACCGAGGGCGATTGCGACAAAATGGTGTGAGGCTAGGGTATGTCTAATTGTAGGGTGTGTGTTCTTTTTTTTTAAATTTGTTTGGTGTAATGGTGATGTTTGGTTTTAACCATATCTGTTTCAGGGGTCACGAGGTACAGCCAGGTTATTTATAAATGTTTTAAGCATGAGAAAGTATTATTAATTTTTTTTTTTAAATTTGGCCTATTCTGTAATGGTAATCATTTTCTTTTTTTTCAGCCAGTGTTTGAGATAAGTGTTGATGTTTATCAGCAAGGAACAACATATTCAGGTGTTTTAATTTGCATACCTTCCATTTTCAGGTTTTAATTAGGGGAGTGGAGACAGAAAGCCTACTCACATGTACTCTGAATAAGTGTAGAAATGAAATGGTCTTGTTATAGAGTTAAGTATTTTAATTAAGTTAAGTAATTTTTTTTTTTACAAATTGCACTTTAGTATTTCATTTGATTTGGTATTGTGTGTGTGTAATAATAAGCAGTTGATTTAAGATTTTTTTTTAAGCCAGGTTAGGTAGGAGGCTGAATGTTTATCAGGAGCATGATTATTTTTTTTTTAGTTTAAGTATGTCCAAACACTGAGTATTCTGTTTATTTTTTTTTATGTTTGGGCATGTCTTATCAATACACTCTTAGCCTACGTACTGACGACAAGACAGGGATACCTGATATTTGTGGAAATAGTAGTTCAGATGAGGAGCCCCTGGTAAAGATACAAGAAAAATTGCATTTGTTAAACTCAGCACCTAGAGGAGACCACCACGACACAATGGAGGCAGGAAAATTTTTTGTGGAACCTAGCTATTTTTGGGGGAGACAAATAGAAGATGTCGAAGAGTTTATAAAACAGTTTAGGAGAGCAGCCAAGGTCAATGGCTGGAATGACCAAAAATGTATTGCGTATTTACCCACATTTCTCAGGGGACCAGCTAGCCGCTGGTATGACAGTTATGAGTCAACATTGGAAAATGTGAAAACGTTTGATGAATTAGCCACTGCTTTAAAGGCTGCTTTTGTTCGTGTAGGTCAGGTAGAAGACCTGGAAATAAGACTTCAATCAAGAGTACAGGGTGGGGAGGAACCATTTGAATCTTTTATTTACGACGTTCTTCACCTTTGTAATCGGCTTGACCCCAAAATGCCAGAAGCCAATAAAGTGAGATATTTATTAAGAGGCTTACGACCGGATATTGTGGAGAAAGTTATGCTGTTTCCTAACAACACAGTAGACCAGTTGCTAGGAAATTTAAGAAACATCGAGGCAGGTCTATACTATGCGAAGAGTCATGATAGATTAAAGGGAAGTGGGGCTGTAAAACCAGAACAAGTTCCTGTTCGAAATATGAGGGAGGCAGACACAATGGATTCAAAAATAGAAAATAGCCTAATGGAGTTTGGGAAACAGTTAAAACAGTTGCGCGGAGAAATGGAAGCTCTGAGATTCCATTCTACACCCACCCAAAACTTCAGACCTAGCAGAGAAACTAGAAATAAGTTTAATAAACACTTCCAACAACCTAACCAACAGAAACACAACAGTACACCTAGAGACACAACCCAAGGGCCCGGTTCTAGAACCTTTGCTAGACCTCAGAGGACAGCTGATGGCAGACCCATCTGTTTTAATTGCAACAAGCCTGGACACATGCAGTGGAACTGTCGTTCACAGCCAACTAACCAGAATCAGGTAAACTAGGCTGGACGAGTTATGCGCGGGGTGTTAACTCGTCCCGTAAAAACACAATGTCCCTATTTAAGTACGATGGGGTGTTGAGTCAAAAAACCAAGATTTTTGGGACAGAAATCCCCGTTTTTATAGACAGCGGCGCAGCTGTATCTTTAGTGGACAGTAAGTTAATTCCTAAACGTTTTTGGAAACCCGCAGAACACAGAGTTTTTGCAGGGGTGTCTGGACAGAACCACCACTTAAATCACATGATTAGGCTACGTTTCCAGTTAGGTAAATTTGTTTATCATCACCCAGTAGGACTGGTAGAGGCACCAATCCGTGGTCTTATTTTAGGATGTGATTTTCTTACTAAGTTTGAGGCAGTAATTTCATGTAAGGGAAACAGAAATACTTTATTTACAATAAACCATCCCACTGCGGGCATTCCAGTACAAGGAGCAGAGGTGAGGGAGGCTAAGGACAGACACAGAAAACATGATAAGATTAATGCACCCCCTGGTGATAACCAAGTTCAGAAATCAGGAACCCAAGATGATCCTCCTAAAGTAAACAAAATTGAATCAGAACCTACTTTGAGGTTAGGTTATGTCAGGATAAAAGAGCATTCACACAACGAGGCTAGGATGCATCAACGAATTTCAGTGTGTTTTGCAGGTAATGATTTAGCAGAGAAAGTTAGTAGTAGAACCCTTAGGGGCAAAGAGAAAACGTTAGAATTACCTGTTTTTGTTGTGCAAGATATTGATTTGACTAAGAAGCAACAGTCTGACCCCAGGTTAATGCCTTCAGGACCTAAGACAAAATTACGTAGATGGACCAAAAATGTTTCTTTGCTTAATGATGTGTTTTGCTATAACAATCCTAAGCCAGATGGTGTAGACCAATGCAGGTACGACAAACGAAGACGAGCGGTGAGTTATAAGGTGGGGCAGGAAGTGTTAGTGTTTACTCCGATCCGGAAAAAGGGGCTTTCGGAGAAGTTGTTGCATCGCTGGTTTGGTCCTTTTGTTGTTGAGAAAAAAATATCTGATAATCTGTATCGGTTAAAAAAGTGTCAACGTGGGAAAGTTAGCTATGAGGTAACTAATGTGGAAAGAATGAAACCATTCTTTGCTGCCTGAGTTTTATTTATTTATTTTTTTTATGGTGATGTCAATTGTGAGCCCTGTTTGTATTGTGTCTAGATTCTTTGTAAGGCCATCAAGTATTTGTTTTTGGTGTTCGTTTGTTGTGTATTGTAACCTGTGATACATTTCATTTTGGTCCTGGGTAAGTTTGTTTAATAGTGACTTGGCAATTTAAGATTTGTTTTTTTTTAAGTCGCCCGTAAGAGTGTTTCAGGTACCCTCAAAGCCACTCGGGCCCTCATAATGAAGACAACTTGCTGGTGGCTACTGATGGGTATGCTGGTGCTGTCTCGAGGGGATGTCGTGCCTCATTCGCCGTTCCAACCTGAGACAGTGGGGGTCATCGCTGGTGCCCATTTCGAACCTCTACCAAAGGTGATGTTGTATACCTCATCGGTACCTTTAAATTTTAAGGCCCCCTGGCCATTACAATTATCAGAAATTCATGAAGGTATAACACTTTTGAGTTCTTGCCCCTCTAATGCATCCTCTGACTGGTGTTCAGTTTTCCGGGAATTAAAACAGGTTATGTTTTATTCTGATATGCTGTTGAATAAACTAAATGATGCAGCTGGTGAGAATTTGGAGTATGACAGTGTGGTTAATAGAGAAAAGCGAGGCTTATCTTTTATTGGCGATTTTGTAAGATGGTGTTGTGATGTGGCAGTGACCAGTCAAGTAGAAAGTTTATTTCTAAATCAGCAACAGATTTCTCTGCATATTGATCAGATGGAAGCACAAATCATAGATGACCATGTGGCACTTGCCAATTTGAGTAATTCTATTAGTGTTGTTAATGAAGCCATGACGAGTGTTTTGAAAAGAGTTCAAACTAAATTCACTAACCTTACTGATTACCTGAGAACTTTTAGAGAAGCAATGACAGTTCGTTTTTCCGGGATGGTAAAAGAAATAGGTCACTCTTTTCAGTTACAATTATTATTAGCGGCTCAGTTAGCTAAGCAAGCTCACACTCTAACTCGTATTGAAGTTTTGGATCAATGCCGCTCACATAAGATTCCTTCTGTTTTGATTACGCCGGCACCTTTACAGGAAAAATTGCAGGATTTGGAAACTATCCTTGTTAAAGATGGTTATAAATTAGCAATTAGTAGTACCCAAGTTCAGGCTTATTTCCATTTGCCTATTTGTAGATGTAATGCATTTAAAGAAAGTCTGTATGTGTCAGTTAAAATCCCTATTGTACGCTATAGCTCTAATTGGAAGTTGTTTCAGTTTGTTGGTATACCTTTTCATTGGAAGAATAATACATGTCACCTAGAACATGAACCAAACTTTTTAGCGGTGGATGGTAACCACCTAGTGACGATCCAAGGACGTAATTTGTTGGACTGCCGGCCTTTGGAGGAGAATTTGTGTTTTGTGCCTAGATTTTCAGGAGATACCATGGGAAGTGCATTGTGCCCCAAAGCTTTGTTTCAGGGGGTTACAATCGAAAGACTTGCAGAACTTTGTACTTTTCAATGCCGTTCCGGAACTCACCTCATGATCACGCAGGCTGGGCCGGAACGCTATTTTTTGACTCACCTTAAGGGCAAGGTGGAGTTACAGTGTGCCAAGAATCCTAACCAAACTTTGATTATAGATGATGAAGAACGACCAGGTGCTGTGGACATAGAAGTTCCATGTGACTGTCGATTGTATTTGAATAGTGAATTGAAAATTAATGAATTGTACCCTTGTGACTATAGAGCTAAGTCTAAGTTTCAACTACTTCATGTGATCCCAGCAGCCTGGACCAGGTTAAAGAAATTAAAGATTTTTCCACGGACTGCTTCCAGCCACACAGTTTTCCCCTCATTGGAGGATTGTTTAGATGAGGACTGGCCCTCTGCCATTCCTCATTTGAATTTCACGGTTTCTCGGTTCACTAGATTGGACCCCATTTCTTTGAATAAACCGGTTGAAGTATTGAGTTTCATGGTCAGACATGTTCAGAGTATTGCATTATTTGTGATAGGGGGTACCCTATTTTTGATTATCATTAGAAATCCATACCTTGTGGGTATTGGAACGTTCCCACGTGTAGCTGCACTGGATGAGATCACTATGTTAAATGCTGAACTTACTGTTATGGTTTTTATATTGGGAATTATAATTGGTATGTTGGCTTTTCTTATCTGGAAGTGTATTCAACTTAAACGAAGTGCACAGAAAAATTTGAAGATATCGTCCCCAGTCACGCCTGTTGAGGCCTCCACGAGTGGAGAGGCTATGGACTTACGAGAACGATTACGTAATGAAAATGTAATAAAGGCCAAATTGTCCAGTAACACTGGTGATGAATTTCTTGTAAACATCACACTTATCGAACCATGAGGTAAATTTTCTTTGATTGATGGACGCATCCTAATTGTTTATTATTATCGCGGTTTGTAATTATTTCAAAATGGTATTTGTTGTTTAATGAAGAATTAGCTATGTTTTTTTAAAACAAAGTAAGTTACGACTAATTATTTGGGCACATTGGTGTATTGTTTATAAAGATTTAGATTTTGTTTGTTAACCAGAGATGACCCTAGGTGTCTGCTATTTTGATAGGTTATGCTGGATTTGGAGGTTAAGCCAAGAAAGAGTTCCTTATCTCCTTTACCTCCCTTCCATACTCCTTCCAGTGTCATGTACTGTGCGTTTGAACCAGATTTCCATGGACTCGGATCCCCGTGTGGTGTACGGGTTAGAATATCACCACAGCCGACCCGTGCTTGTCGTACGAGGCGACTAATCGGGACGCGTTCGGGACCTGTAATTTGTTCGGACTCTCACCTCATGTTTCCCCTTTCTCCTTCTCTACCTCGTCATCTTTCTCTTTTCATTCCACCAGGTCCCGTCGTGCCTTCTTGTTCTCTCGCATCGTCTCAGGCCAGGGCGCTGTTTTTCTTCCTAATGAGGGTCTATCCTCACGCTTGAGTGCTGCCCCCAACTTGTGTGACCATACGTGGTGCCTTTGTGTGTGACGGTTTAGCGGACCCTTCTTACTGTCCCAGCAGGCAAGTCTAGGTGCGGAGCCCGTATCCGTGTTCAAGTACACCCACGTAGCACCGCTGGTGCCGCCCTGGCGGGGGTGTCTGTGTGGCCGACCTGCCCACACAGGTGTACCTGCTGTGGCGACGTGTTACCGCTGAGCAGGGGAGGCCGGTGTAATCGACCACAAGTCCCCTGAAATGGCATCTAATGGTGACCTCTATAGTGGGGAGCCTGGGATGGTTTCCCAGGTATGGGAATAAAACTGGCCTCGCCCAGGATGTACAACTTGTCCCTGGTTTGGCCCGGTGCACATGCTACTGTGCTACTGGGCCAGTAATTCACAGTGAATAGCGGCGAAGGGTAGCTGCTCCTATGTACAGCTTAGGTCTGTGGGAGGTTGGTCCCCCTCCCAACGGCACATCCCGTGGGGTGTTACATCTGCTGGCTTCTTTCTCTCTCCCCCCTGAACGGCAGGCTGACGCCGACGGTCTTAGTACGGGGGACTTTCACAATGGCTACGAAAAGCACTCAGGGTGGCACCCTAAACAGCCACACCAAAAGACCACGACCGGACACGAATAGCGAAACTTCTGATAGCGATACGGACAAACATACCGCTACCACCTGTAAATTACCTACACCCCGTTTTCTGGTGATCCGCGGTCTTGAGGGGCACACGTTCCAAAAGGTGTCGCCCTTCGAGCTCAAGAAAGTAATTGATGGTGCAGCTGGTGGTCCCCTTCAAGATTGCAAAAAGATAAATGACCGTAAGGAAATCCTCCTGGAGACATCGAATGCCGCCCAAACACGTGGGTTGCTTGCCATGACGATGTTCAACGGGGCGACTGCCCGTTTTCCCGTTGAGGTCCAGCCCCACGTGTCGCTGAACACCTGCAAGGGAGTCATTTGGTGTCCCGACTTGGTTGACGTCCCAGAGAGTGATCTTTTGCGAGAGCTCAAACCCCAGTATGTAGTCCATGTGCGCCGAATTACTAAGAGAATAAATGGGGTCCCGACTCCTACGGCAACTCTGATCCTGACATTCGGTATCCGAGACCTCCCTCCAGTGTTAAAGGTCGGATATTTGAATGTCCGGGTTAAATTGTTCATACCATCGCCTCTACGCTGCTACAACTGTCAAGAATACGGTCACTCCTCTGCCAGCTGTAAGAACCCTGCAGTATGCCCGAAGTGTTCTGCCCCTCAGCATTCTCCGGACTCGCCCCACTGCACCAAACCGCTAAAGTGTACCAACTGCCATCAGGGACACCCAGTGTGGTCCAAGGACTGCCCTGTGTTCCAAGAAGAACAGGGCATCCAGAAGTTGCGTGTGGAGGGAAAAATCTCCTTCGGCGAGGCCCGAAAGGTGTTTCAGTCACTCCGTGGTTCTCAACCTAAAGTACCCTTTAACAAGATTGTTGCCTCACGCCCCCTGACGAAAGACGCTTTCACGCAGACTTCCGACGTGGGAACTCAGACCGATATGCCAATAGTTTCATCACCCACCAAACATGTCCAGACCACCCGTTCAATCACAGTCGGCACACAGTGCGACCGACATCCTGAACAGTTCAAGCAGCCCCTTGCCAAGTCCACTGCCAGAACCTCGCTGCCGCAGCGTGTTGGCTACTCACGCAGTTCACCTTCGTCCACTCCAGCCAGTACCGGTAAGGACGACCGAGAGGTGGTTCGGCGCACACCACCACCTCGTGCCACCCCTCCAGACAACAGCTTTGAAGTTGCGATGGCCAACGACTCTGAAGCGGCGATGGCCAACGACTCTGAAGTGGCGATGGTGTCGGATGACCCTCCCCTTGCGGACTCAGACACAGGGTCGAATGCCTTTAAACCTGTACTGCAGCGACATAGGGGGAAAATGAAAGCCACGAA
Source organism: Bacillus rossius redtenbacheri (assembly GCF_032445375.1). Classification (NCBI taxonomy): domain Eukaryota; kingdom Metazoa; phylum Arthropoda; class Insecta; order Phasmatodea; family Bacillidae; genus Bacillus; species Bacillus rossius. The sequence goes on from NC_086332.1 coordinate 108,349,123, forward strand.
GTGACCTTCTCCCTCCACTCCACCTCGATGACTATTCTCCAGTGGAATTGCAGGGGGTATTTCTGCAATTTACCCGAACTGCAACGGCTCCTATTCTCGCGTAACCCCATTCTTACCTGCCTGCAGGAAACCCACTTCCGTCCCACTGGCTCTCCCACTATCAGGGGACACACGTTCTACCGTAAGGACAACGTGCCGGCGGGCCAAGCCTGTGGTGGGGTTTGTATTATTGCCCGGGACTCTGTATTTCATGAGCCTCTTGCCCTCCATACTCCTCTCCAGGCAGTTGCAGTTCGCAGCTACTTTGGCATTTTTGTCACTGTATGCTGCTTGTATGTACCCCCCTCGCACGCTTTCCACCGTGCGGACCTCGAAGATCTTCTCTCACAGTTGCCTCCACCATTTATCGTCGTTGGTGACTTTAATGCCCATAACCAGCTGTGGGGCTCCTTGCATAGAGATAACCGGGGCCGCATGATCGAGGTTATTTTAACTAATACAAGTCTGGTTCTGCTAAATACCGGCTCTGCTACACACTTCACCTCTCATACTGGCTCTTTTTCCTGCATTGACCTCTCCATCTGTAGCCCTGCGTTAATCACCCATTTTGAGTGGTCCGTCCACGACGACCTTTGTGGTAGTGACCACTATCCAATCTTTTTGGATACTTTGACGGGTCCACCACCAACCCTTCCGTCCCGATGGGTGCTTAAACGAGCAGATTGGGAGAAATTTCGGGACAACCTCAACCTACCCGACATTTTACCCCCAGATGTGGACACGGCTGTGGAATTATTTACTGCCAGGTTGATGTCAGCGGGAGCTGTGTCCATCCCTACATCTTCGCCCACCGGTCGGCGTCGCACACCCTGGTGGAATGACCAGTGTCGTGACGCTATACGTGCCCGGCGACGAGCACTCCGACGGTTCAAGGCTCGCCCGACACAGCAGCACTTGGACGAATTCCGTATCTGCAGGGCGCGGGCTAGGCGTACGGTCCGTGAGAGCAAGCGCAACTCCTGGCAGGAATATATTTCACGGCTCACAGTGTACTCCACAAGTCAGCACATATGGGCCACTATTCGGAAGCTCTATGGCCGCAATTATAACACCCATATCCCTTATCTCCGAACTAATGTTACATTAGTGTTGGATGCAACGGACATTGCTAATGAGCTCGGCCAAGCTTTTGCTGCAGTCTCGAGCAGTGCACAGTACTCCACTGCATTCCGAACCACCAAAGCTCTCCACGAGGGTGCAGTCCTTGACTTTGGGCCCTCCAGGGGTGAAGACTACAACCTACCTTTCACCCTTACTGAGCTGGAGAATGCGCTGTCTCACTCCAAGCAGTCATCAGCAGGACCAGACGGCATACACTATATGATGCTGAAACATCTGTCAGCCGAAGGCAAAGCTGCCCTTCTTAATTTATTTAACACTATCTGGGAATCTGGGACCTTCCCGTCCCTTTGGGGTCACTCTATTTTGGTGCCCATTCTCAAACCGGGGAAAGATAAAGGCGAGCCATCCAGTTACCGCCCCATATCACTTACCAGTTGTGTCTGTAAGACCATGGAGAGGATGGTGAACTCCCGCCTTGTATACTGCCTTGAGTCATGGCGGCTCCTCTCGCCACACCAGTGTGGCTTCAGACGCAACCGTTCATCTGTTGACCACCTCGTCACCCTGGAATCGGTGGTGCAGGACTCATTCCTCCATGGTCAGCACGTCCTTGCTGTATTTTTTGATCTAGAAAAAGCATATGACACCACGTGGCGATATGGCATCCTCCGGCGGCTGTATGACTGGGGTTTCCGAGGCTCCCTCCCCGTTTTGATCTCCAATTTTATGTGCAGCCGGTTTTTTCGGGTCCGTAATGGTACTTCTGTCTCTCGGGTATATGTCCAGGAAAATGGTGTTCCACAGGGAAGTGTACTTAGTGTTACCCTCTTCGCAGTGGCCATTAACAGCGTCGTCTCCGCCATCCGGCCCCCGGTGCAATGTGCACTGTACGTCGACGACCTGGCCATTTTCTGTCGCTCCGCTGTGTTTGCCATGGCTGAGCGGCAGATCCAGCTTGCTGTGCGCCGCCTGGAGGGTTGGGCGGATTCTACTGGCTACAGATTCTCCCCTGCGAAGACCAAGGTTATGCACTTCTCCCGAAAGCGCCTTCTCACTCCTGATCCGGAGATTCGGTTATACAACTCTGTACTCCCGGTCTCATCTACAGTGCGATTTCTCGGGCTAATATTTGACCGGACACTGACTTGGTTGCCCCACGTTCAAGACCTGACGACCCGCTGTCAGAAAGACCTTAACCTCCTCAAACTGGTCAGTAGTAGAGACTGGGGTGCGGATCGCCCGACACTCCTCCGCCTGTACCGCGCGTTAATTAGGAGCAAACTTGACTACGGCTGTGTGGCCTACGCTTCGGCGAGGCCGTCGGTCCTGAAACGGTTGGCTGGTGTTCACCATGCTGGAATCCGCATCGCCACCGGTGCTTTTCCTACCAGCCCGGTTGTTAGCATGTGTGCGGAAGCTGGTGAGCCCCCGCTACCGTACAGACGGGATTTGCTTCTTTTGTCCTATGCTGCGCGTGTCCGTTCCGACCCCTCTCATCCTCATTACCGGTCCTTTCTGCACCCCTCTTCTCTGCAGCTATACACGACGAAACCCCGGGCTACCATGCCTGTATGCATTCGGGCACACACTGTTTGGGCAACCGCCGGACTCCCGAATGCGCTGCTTCCACCTGTTCCACACGAACAGTGTTGGATGCAACTCCGGCCTCGTGTACACCTCGACCTGGCACGTTGGACGAAACCGTCCACGCCGCCGTTTGTGTACAGAGCTGTTTTTAATGATCTACTCAGTACGACTTTTCATGGTTTTTCTTTTTTTTACACCGACGGGTCCCGCTCGGGGGAATCTGTGGGATGTTCTTTTACTTGTGCGCAGGGGAGGTATCTTTTTGGGCTACCTCCTTCCTGCAGTGTTTTAACGTCCGAGCTATATGCTATTTTTAAAGCCTTGTGTTTTGTCGGAGGAAGCGCCCACCGCAGGTGTCTGGTGTGCTCAGATTCCCTGAGTGCGCTCTCTGCCCTTCAGTCTGGTTCGACGTCCCACCCGGTCCTCCCTATGATCCGTCAGAAACTGCATGACGTGGTCCACCGGGGTGCTCGAGTTGAGTTCCTGTGGGTGCCAGGGCATGCGGGCATACCTGGCAACGAGGATGCAGACAGGGCAGCTAGGGAGGCTTGTGGATTGCCGCCTAGCTTACTGCGTGTCCCTGTGTGCGATGTTCTGCGCGCTGCCAGAGCTTTTGTTTGGGCTGCTTGGCGGAGGGAGTGGCAGTCCCTTCCTCTGACCAACAAGCTCCGCTCTATCTGTGAGGAACCACGTCGCCCTAGCTTTGATCGCCTCACTCGCAGGGAGGACACACTCCTGGCGCGACTTCGCATAGGCCACACCAGCCTTACCCATCGGTACCTGCTGCGTGGTGAGCCTCCGCCTGAGTGTGACGTCTGCGCCTGTCCCCTGACTGTGCGCCACGTCCTCCTCGATTGTCCCCGTTACCTCCAGGCCCGCGGTAGTTTTAACTTTCCTGTAACGCTTCCGCTCTTGCTTGGTGAGGGGAGTGCTCCTGCGAGCATTGTCCTCCCCTTTTTACGTACCGTGGGCCTTTTTACTGTGTTGTGATTCGTGCTATTTTCTCTGCTCCTTTTTATATGATTTACCTTTTGTTGTCTTTTCTCTGATTTCACATGTTTTGTTGTCTTTTCTCTGATTATACATGTTTTGTTGTCTTTTCTCTGCTTGTCCCTGTTTTGTTGTCTTTTCTCTGTTTGTACATGTTTTGTTGTTTTTCTCTGGTTTTACTCGTTTTGTTGTTTTTAACTGGTTCTACGTGTTTGGTTTTTATCTCACCACAACCTGTGGGTGCTAATGGCCTTAGTTGCTGACGCGCCCCCCAAACCACCACTCACTCACTCACACTCCATGGACTCGGAGAGCCAGGACCAACTTTAAACTCGACATGTGGTGCTAGTGTAGAAGATGAACTGTTATAGCATCAATCATCGTGTCCATCCTCATTACCGAGGATCTGGGACTATACAGCCTGTACCTGGTGGTGGGAAAAAGTAACTGTTATCCCATCCAGGAATTGTTGTGGGCTGTGTGTGTAACTCCTGTGGAAGTGCATTCGTCGGATGACCCCAGTTGATTGCGACATGTATGTGTGGACTCTCAGTTTCTAGAAGAGAAGAGACGAGACTGCTTGGTCGCAGTGGGGTTCGCCGCTATCATGGCATTGCTACGTTGAGAAGCCAGTGCTACATTTCTGTACTAATGATTTTGGTGAACATTCTATCCCGCAGCGGGTTGCTGCCATTACGACTCTGTGAAGATTTTGGACTTCAACTAACCTTTGAAGCTTTTGAACTACCTTCTGGTTCCTACCTAGAAGCATATCCTCTTTTGCCCTCGGTCCTCTTAAAAGGGGAAGGATATTTTTTTGTTTTGCTCGGGTTAACCTTTATTTGTAGGTTATAAGTTTTGTATACTAATTATTGAATCTGCGGGGTAAACAGGCACCTGGGTTCATCAATGGTTAGGCGTTTTTGGATTCCCATTGAGATTTGCCTATGTTAGACACTGTTGTTAAATGACATTAATGAAAGGTTAAATTTATGAGTATGTCCTTTTCTATTGTTGAAGTATGTTGCTACCCCTATGTAAGTTTATGTTTTTGAATCACCTAAGATTATTTTTTTGTTGTTATTGTTTATTTTGTTGATGAATCTGAAGCTGGGTATGAAAGTTTCACAGTATTGACGGATGGCACTGCTGGCAACATGCAGCAGAGATGGCTGGAGCTGAGGGGTGCTACTCCAAAAGGTGGAGCCCTGGACTTGGGGACGAGCTGCAGATCGTCCTCCGGGATCATGGCTTCCACCGCCCCTTCGAGCTGTTCTGTCACCATACTTCGCCTCTCTAGGCTGTAGGCCAGTCAAGATAGGCTTACATGTGCTTGTACACAGTTGAAGTGAAAACCTCAAGATTACTTTATTTAGCTCAATAAAACAATGTATACTCATAATGGGAGATATGAAATTGTAATTTTATGTTGTAAGCAATCGGATCAATCTTTGGATACCTCGAACCCATCTTTAAGTCTAGCTCTGTTTGTTATGTCATCGATTCTCCTCTGGCCGGTCTTGCTATGACTTTTAGGAATTGGCTCGTGCCTCTCAGGCTTCTTTTGTAATCTTAATAGTTAACATTGTAAAATTTTCTTTCAATCCTTTGTTTGTAAATTTAAAGTTGTGGTTCTTGGCTTGTGGGGCACAAGCCCTCGTCGTCCGGAGTGATGTCACGCGATAAAATTTTACGTGTAGAGTTTTTTTTAATTTGGCTTTACACATGTAGTGCTTTGTGAGCCCGCGTGAGTTCCTGACACTTGTTTGCGACACTCGGGCTTTGACTTTTGTTTTCCTGGCGCGGTAGATTGCTAGCGCTCTCTGTTTTTCTGGGACGGTGACGTGATTCGCCGCCCGAGAGCCTGGCCAGCTGCGCGGGCGGTTGCGTCATCCTGTCCTGGAATCTCCGGGAGTGTTGGCCGCCCTGGTTGGTTACGCTGCGTTGCTGTTCGTGCGCGTCACGCGCTGGTGTTTGTGTCGCCACCAGGTGGCAGAAGTGCGAGTCTAGCATGACCAGTGGAGGGGGGGATAGCGTCGGTTGGCGGAATGGCGGTTGTGTTGTGAAATCGCGGCCGGGATTTTTGTTTTCGCGTGGAGTGTTCTCGACGTGATGACGTTGTGAAGTGAATTTAATAAAAGGGGCCACCCTGGGTGCGCCCGGGGTGGTTCTTCTCGGTGAGGTGCTGGAGGTCTGTCGGAGCCCCGGCCTGGCGGGTAGCTGCGTGCTGCCTTTCGAAGGTGTTTGTAAGTAATGGCGAACTCGTAATTTTCCTTCACCTCTTGTAACATCTGTGGGCGTATTTTAAAATTGGGTTAGGATGACTTAACGTTTTGATTCTTTCCGGGAGTGCAGGCAGTTTGTGGTATCCAGTAATGTAAAATTTCTTTCGTTAATTTTAGCTTAAGGATGGGTCGAGGTGTGTGTTAAGAATCATGTTATTTTAAAAAAAAGTAATAATCGTTCTCTTTTACTTATTTCAAAAGAGTATTTAATATTTTTTTTTGTTTGTTACCAGAGATATTTTGACATGATTGACTTTATTTAATTATTTAATTAGTTATTTATTTACTTTTGTGTTGGTCACAGTTTACCAGAAATAAAACCTGAAACGATGTGGGATAAATAATACTTTATTTTCTTTCAGACAACACCCTACACCCCCTGTCCTAAGGAGGTTAGACCATCCCGGTACCAGCTCTACTGCTACCACCCCCCCCCCCCCCTAATGTTTATTTTGAGTGACATTTGTGTTGATCTTGACGGAGACCGAGGGCGATTGCGACAATATTGATTACTCGCTGGTGTGCGGTCGAACATCTTGTAGAGAGTCAATAGAGTCGAGTTGCAAGCGAACAAAACAACACTGCTACCGCCCGACTGTCCGCGAGAGTATCTGCGTTACACATTTCCGATTAACTTTGGATAACATTTAACTTAGTTGAAAGACTAATTTCCACACCTTACTTTTCTCATTTGAATATTAATTCTTAGCAATTTATATTAGTTAAACAAGAAGTGATAAAATGTGAGCGCGTTTGGTTTATTGGCCATTGTTTACATCACGCCTGGACGTGTTTGTCAGTGATAATTGCGACTTGGTTATGTTTCCGTATTTTCCAACATTAGTGTTTACATATTGTTGAAATAACTTAAACGGCGGTATTTAGTTAGGGAAATGTCTGCATTTTTGAACGAATCTGATATTAAAAGCACATTTTTGCGACTTAAAGTGAAAAAACAGCGTTTTTATGTAATTTTAGCAGAAAATCACATTTATATTAAAATTCGTGGAAAAAATCGCAACTTTCGAAATTTTCCGTCCCCTAGTAATTGGTGTGCCATCAACTACCTCTCAACAACCAAGGTAGGACAACACTGAAAGCCCGTGAACCAAGGCTCAATGAAGTGCGTTGCTTTGATGTGAGGTTAGTTGAGACAAGAACATTGGCTGACTGGTCATGCACACTTACACAATTAGGGAATTTAATAAAATTTTATTTCATGTAAATTTATTTCAAGAATAAATTATTTTTTTTATTATTTTTTTTACTTATACACCTTTGCCATATCAATTACATAATATCTTTTGAGTATCGTCTTTTATATAATCATTTTAAATTATTATATATATTTATATTTTTATGTCTTTAGCAAGGGCCCTGCTATCACACAAGGTATTTAACAAAACATTCAGATACAGGCTTTTTTATAAAAAAAAACATCTTAAAATTTTTTTTACATAATTTCTCTTTCTCTAATTATTGTAATTTTTATTTTAACGCTGTGGTTATGCTGTTCCAAAAGAATTTAGCTTGTTGCGTTGCGGAATTTAGACGAAAATGCCCAACATGATTCAGTTAAAAAAAAATTTACACATGCCTTTTAGGTTAGTAAATCATGCCAAAATATTAGATCATGGCTTTCCTGGCAGTTGCGGTCACTGCATGGCTTCAGGTCTGATGAGGACAGGCCTCATACTCCACAGCACTAGGTTGCCTCAAGTAAACCGCATGGCCGGTACTCGTCGACCGCTATTGACAAAATAACAAAGGTATTTGACCATGTCCGTAAAACAAACATTACCAGACGTTCTTCATTAACAGATCAGAAAAACTCACCACTTGGTGCGGTAAAACAATGCTCAAAGCATGTTTAAATTCCCAAACTTCTACATACACAAATTCTCACTACTTAATCATGGCGTCAAGGTGTTGAAAAAGAAAGTCTTTTGCTCACGGCAAGACGAAGAAGCACCTAGATAATAGTACTAGTGTGGAAATTAGTCTTTCAACTAAGTTAAATGTTATCCAAAGTTAATCGGAAACGTGTAACGCAGATACTCTCGTGGACAGTCGGGCGGTAGCAGTGTTGTTTTGTTTGCTTGCAACTCGACTCCATTGACTCTACAAGAAGTTCGGCCGCACGTCAGCGAGTAATCGATATTTACAGTCGAAAAACTCACCACTTGGTGCGGTAAAACAATGCTCAAAGCATGTTTAAATTCCCAAACTTCTACATACACTAATTCTCACTACTTAATCATGGCGTCAAGGTGTTGAAAAAGAAAGTCTTTTGCTCACGGCAAGATGAAGAACATAGATAATAGTACTAGTAGAGAATACCTTTTGGAAACACAATATAAATATATATCGATTATTACTTGACAATCTTTTACAACAAAAACAATAAATTAACTTATTGATTATGAAATTATTCCTTTACACATTTACTAAAATAATTAAATTAGAACAAATCATTATTCATTATAAACTTGAAGTTAAGTTGACGCAATAACAAAATTGCTGTGTTACAAATAATTAAGTTACACATAATTATAATTATTATGAACAATTCCAACTTTGTCCAGTTGTATACTTTAAATATTTAAGTATGACATATTCAATTAATAATTTCCATATTGAATAAAACAAAAAATGTGTGGAAACCAGTTCGCCATTAAAACAAAAAAAAAAAAAATAAGGTAATTAAAGTTGAGCAAATGCCACAAAACAGTACAATGGCACACACATTCCCTTCCTCAAAGCCGACGCTACCCGGAAATGGCAACAAGACTACACAACAAACCCCAAAAAAAAAGTAAAACAAACTCACTGACCATAAACATTACATACATATAACACCCTAATACAAATTACAAACATATAACACACTAATAAAAATTACAAACATATAACACACTAATAAAAATTACAAACTATTCCACGGTGGAGGATGAAGCTAAGGGTATTAAAATGTTTCCAGAAGGAATGGGGGGTGAGGGATTAGAAGGGGTGGTCGGGATGGACCTAAACTTGAACCATAGAGCAATACAGAGGATAAAAATGCAAAGAAAAACAAAGATTGACAAGATCAAGGCAATCACATTGAAATGCCCCTTGTCCCTCAAATTAAATTATTTTAAATTAATAAAAAAAACCTGGAAACTGCTGGGTAAAAAAACTAAGAAAAATAAAGTTATTTACCAGAGGTGGCACAAGGTGGTGAACAAGACAATTTGGAACTCCTGTACACAGGCAACTTGGGAGCTAGTGGATCTTTTAAAAGGAAATAGTTGAATATGAAACAAATAAATCACCACATAGGTAGGTTGGTCTATAGGTTTCCCAGTTTATTCAGCCTAATTAAGTTCAACGTGTTTGTCAATAGTTTTGCATTAATTATGTTTCACAAAGAAAGGTATAGACGGGTGTACACCATTTGCCAAAGTGTCCACTTCTACAAGCGACCACTTCTCCAAGCGCCTTTTCCCCTCTCTTGGAGCCAATGAACACATGGAAGTATAACAGCGAATCAGCGCTAGCAATTTTTATATTTTTACGGCGAGATAATCAAAAAAATACCGTGTCGCCTCCGTACATAAAGTAGCTAAGTGCTGGTATGTAAAAAAGGTTACCGCACTTTAAATAATGAGAGCTGTGTTCAGGGTCTCGACGAGCGCCAGTAATCGCGCTATCACAGACGTATTGTTTTTCCGGGCGCAGTTTATGTCTGGTGTAGAGAAAGAGGGACACATATGATACGCGGCGTTGCATTGCGTTATCCACATGTGACGCTCGCAGCTAGGATTACAGATCCATTACTCCACGTGGAGCTCCGATCTCGTGGGCTGGGTCGTGTCTGGCGTCCTGGGCTACCGAAGGCCGCGAGTTCCGCGGCTGCTTTCAGAGTTATCAGTAGTGCTCTGCAACCGAGCGCATCCTGCTGGGTTTTCCGTGAATATATTGAATAGAAGCTGTGTTGACCATCTAGCCGGCTGGTGTTTCTGGCAATATGTTGGAGAGGGCATTCTGATACGATTAAGAGGAAGAAATAATATGGTATATACCAAATTAAATTCAAATTAACATTCTGATACGATTGAGAGGAAGAAATAATATTGTATATACCAAATTAAATTCAAATTAACAGAGTAGAACCGACAAAAATACATGAAATATACTGAATTTTGAGTAATTTTTTTTAGGAATTTTTTAGGGATTTTTGTGGAATTTTGAGGGTCAAGGTTATCCAAAATGGCCGCCGTGATGTCAGGTTGGTCGGGGTCAATGACCGCCGCACCAGTCGCCAGGCAACTCGAACCAGAACCAGTAGCAGTATTGGCTGTCATATACTAATACTGTATTTAATTCTGTGAAGTACCCGTGTACTCATTAAAATCAACATTTTCTGTATTTTGGCTGGAACATTGCAATTGATTGTACCTACTAGTGCTGGGGTTAGGTATAAATACGAAGCTATTTCGTAAGACCAGATTGCATAGACAGAAATTGAATAGCAACTGTGCGAACATTTTTTTGTGGTTATCCAAAAAAAATCGCTAGTCTCAATTAGAAAAATCCACAATGTAATGACGGAACACATAGGGCCAACTTGAATTTGCTGTATTAAATTATATGCATCGATTCCAGTGCGACAACTATACCCGCCTATTCAATAATTTAAAATATATTTTTAGGAAATGTGTGTTACAAAACCACTAAATTTTTTTAGAGAAAGCGGATTCGTTGTTGATCATCCTTCATCCACACAGTTACGTACTATACAAGTTAAAAATTCACATTAACACTCTCCTCGTTATTTCGGTCAAATGCGATTGGAGGAAGACGTGGGACTAGGTACAAGGTGGCTTGAGAACAAACCAAAGCCTGGACGAAATCCTTCTAGGCCTTCGAATCTTGATATTTGTCAAAGAGTTTTGTTTGCTTTTACCGTAAGTAAAGGGCATATAAACAAATTTTTACACCTCAAATTATGTCGTGCCTATTTTAAATAAAACACGAAAAGGTGTAATTTTAATAGTTTTCAATGTTACCGACTGTCTTAATGACTTAGTTATAAAAATCTAAGGCGAGTACTCAAGCAGTAAACGAAAACAATGAATAAATGAATTCCTTAATGAGCAAAAATGAAGTATACTTTCAAGAATATTATATAGGTAGCCCTACAAGTAAAGTGTATTAAGGTTACCTAATGAAACATGTTACATTAATTTTCAATCATGAAATATCCCTATCTGTTCAATAAAATTAATTTAAGAAGAGATTAATGTGTATCATCTTAGCTCTCGGTGTACGTCATTTTGTTGGAGTGATTTTGGGAATGCGACTGAAATAAATAAACGGAAAATGTGTAGCACAGGGTGCTGCTATGTATGGTGGATAGCGTGAACACATTTCACAAAGCCAAAGGGAATCTTTATACTATTAACTGATAGGTTAATTATTTTGAAGAAAAATTTGTGGTTGAAAATCAGTTCCAAAGCTGGAGATCAATATTTTTACAATTTTCTTTTTCCCTTTAGTCAGAGTTTTATTTTTTAAAAAAGTCTTAAATTTCTGTCTGCAAATAGAATGTGCCGGTAGCGAATTCTAGTGGTGGGTGCGGAAACAAACTGTGATACGCGTACGTTAAATTTAAAATGCAAATTTTGTATTATAATTTTATTTGCAACATAAGTACACGTGAATTTGCTCATTACCGAGATTAATTTTACACATCCATGGCGAGGATTGAAGGACTGACTACTAAGCTTTCCTGCTGCGTCAGACTACTGATCACTTCACGAACGCCACTATTAAAGTACAATATAGTAAATAGTATAGTTCTGTTGATAAAATGTAATTATTTTTAATCCAATTAAATATAAAGTCTCTTAGAAACTATAATACCAAAAATAAAGGTGTTATTTTCCATTGTTGGCATTTGTTGTTAACAATTTTTACTTTTAAAACAAAATGTATGCTAATATTTTGGCCACACAAAACTGCTAAATGTGTTAATATTACACTAATTAACATAAAAATATACAACCATAATAAATAAATTCATTGAACAAATTAAAAATTATACATGTACGCAATATCAGTTTTCATAAACTCTTTGAATATTTTGTGCATTTATCCTGCAAATAGGACATCGCAAAACTCCTGGTGGGCTCAACAGTTGTGCCGTACACTCTGCACAGAATACGAAATGGCCACAAGGTAGCACAATATGAGTACGTGGTTGTACAAGGCACACAGCGCAACTGTTTAACCGAGGTTCTACACGAACTACTCCCTCTTCAGGTTGCGTGGTTCACGTGCTGTACTATTTCAGCGAGCTCTTCGTTGCCTACATCTTGAGCTCCTGGAGCTATATCCGCATCTTATGCTTCTTCCTGTGGTTTATTTCCATTGGCTGTATTTTCAACTTGCACATTGTTGTTTTCTGCAACCAATGGATGAACTAAAACATTTTAAAACAACCCAATTACGGTGTTTGAAAGTCGACGTAGATACTGGATAAGATTATACTCTCCAGAGATTAACCTTCGGTTTGACTCTCTTATTATGATTTTGTTTTGCCTTCCTCTTCTTTGCCTGGACTGTACTGGACGTCCATGAGGTTCGATCAAAGTTCGAAGTTTCAAATAGGAGTCATTGCATAGACGCTGAAGGTAGCCTCTATACAAATATTTACATTGTAATAATACATACTACCATATTAGTAAGTAACTACATTGAATAATTTAAAATACATAAAATGAATCATCATTACAAAAATGCAACATTGAAATAATTGCGCAATTTATTTCCTAATAAATAGTCAAATGTAAAATATTATTATTTTTTAAGCTATATATAATACATGCGGGGCAATTTAAAATTTCAAAACCAAACTAAGTCATTGTAAAAAGCGAGCATGTAGTTAATATCAAGACTCGTAACAAGAGTAGCCATACCTTTCATAATAATTATTTAAGTTACTTATTTTTCGAGATTTGATGGTAAGCTCAAGAAATCATCTACATAAAGTGACTACAACATGAATAAACAAAGGAAATTTTTCATTTCATCCGCACTGATATTGCTGTACAAGTAAGCATAATTAAAGTGTAAATATGTTTCAATATTCATTTTGTTCCATGCCATAAGGAAACCTTTTTGCAATTCCCAACTCCAATACATAATAACTCGTCCAAAAACCGGCCATCTATGTACATGTTTGCTCAATTCAAACTTGACGTATACCAAAAATGTGGAAATATTGTATGTATCATGTTGACATGTAAGTATTTCAAAAATCGGTGGCAATTTAAAGAATAGTTCAGAAAAGAGAATAACATACTGCCTTGACCAAAATATAATAATTAATTAAACTTTAAAATGATAAAAGTTGTTTAGAGTTCTTTTCTTTGATTCTTGATGCACTTAAATTGGATCATAATTATTTGATAATAAATTACTATACAAATGGTTTAAACAAAACATACCTTCATTTAAAGACAAAAATTACAAACAAATTACCCCCATAACTGATAATATTAAAAATAAACAAGCGTTCAGTTTACAGAAACAACAAAAACTATATATACACACACAAAGTTAAGTAAAAACGAGTGTACGCCCAGCTAAATGCTGAAAAACGGTACACACTCCTTCCCTCAAACCACAGCATAGCAGGTGGGTGACAACAATGCACTAAAATCACAAAACCAATTTTACTAAGTACCTAACAAGTAAAATAAAACAAAATCACATACACACTGCACAAACTTACTCTACCGAGGAGGATGAATCTAGAGATATGAGGATAGTACCTGAAGGAATGGTTGGCGGATTATTAGGTGGGGTGGTCGCATTGGTCTGCGACTTCCACAAAAAAAAACAAACTGAGGATAAGGATACCAACCAAAACTAGGCAAGAAACGGCTATAGCAATAGAACTTAAATATGATGATGACTCAACAACTGTGTGAGTACGCAATAGGTTAGCCACATCTTTAAAAGAAACACCACTGGGTTAAGAAATTAACAAATTATTTATGTCCTTAATCAAGGAGGTATTTAATGTTAGGTTAGGAAAAATAGGAAAACTTAAGTGACTTAAATTAAAGTTAATTTTGGGAACGTGTACAGAAGGTAGTGACAAATTCAAATGTAGGGATGAGCTAACAGATCCAAAGGTTCGAAAGAACGGACTTACAATATCACAGTGTGATACGTTGCTGATATATCCACTGCCGATTATGGACATGGTGAAAGGCTCAAAAGACATGGTAGAAGTTCTACACAGAAATGTAACATCAATAGAGTGGTTGGTGGTGAAGATCCATAAAGAGTTTTTTGAAAAAAGGGAAGGTCCAACGGGACAATGGACTTATCACAAAATTCGACATACGATCTGCAGAGGAAAATATTAAATTCACAGTTATCCATGTGGGAATCAAAAAATGGAAAAGTAGGAGGGCACAGGATGATACCATGTTCCTTACAGTCAGAGAGTAACTTAGAGTTAATTGGTGCAAAAAGTTTTCTGTCAGGACTAACCAATAAAATATCATGAACCTTAAGTAACACATAATGATGTAATTTAAAAAATAAAAAAAGGGAAAACCAAAATTATTATAGAATTCCAAGCTGCTATCATTAGTAGCCAAGGGTACATTAACAATAACTTCCAAATAATGATTATAGATCACCGCTTGAACATAGCAAAGACCATAAAATAAGTGAAGATTTTCAATCGAAACTGGGGCCAACATATACAATGGCAAAGAAATTAAGTGCTGAATCTTATCTACTAACTGAATAAACAAATTGGGTATTACTAAGGTGGAGCTTAACTTTCCATGTACACTATTTTCAATGGCTAGACGTAAGTCACATAGCTCAAGTCGTGCGCTAGATAGGGTTTCACTGACTCTAAACAAAAGGCTGTTTAAATCAATCCTGAGACTTATGAACATCATCTTATCCCAAACTTCATGAATGGTGCTTTTAAACAGCTTAAAAAGTTCATTTTAGCTGTCCAAATAATGTACTGTTAAATTTTTAATGAGTTAAGTATTATTAAGCACACTCTCTTCCAAATCCTTGACAACAATCATATGGTGGAAAACACTGGTAGCAATATCTTCTGATTTTCTGTTACTGATTTTAAACGTTTTTCTAACATCACTAGGTCATTATTATCCAGAGTTCAAAAGACAGTTTTGAGCACTGTACCTTCAAAATTAAATAAACCACGTCTTTCGCGTGTGTCCCTTCGGGGCAAAAGTGAAGTTAATGCTAAAATTTCCGTTTTGTATGCTAAAAGGTTCTCCCTGAGCTGCGGAATGACAAAAGCAAAATCTTGATTCATAGAAAATTTTTTGGAAGACTGTTTTATTAAGTAGAAGAACCTGATCAATGTTGTTTCCAACTGTGCACTTTCATAGTGTAAATTAAGTAGATCAAAACTCAACACAACAGAATGGTAACTGTCCGAAAAATGTAGCTCTTGAACTTCTCGAAAAGAACACCAGATTGTAATTGTTTTACCGTGATGTTGGCAACCAAGGCGTGGATGCACAACGATGTGAGTCCGACGGGAAAGAAACACAGGGACACTGGAACATGAAACAAAAGGGGACCAAGGTGGTCAATAGATGACTAAAAAAATTACTTAACCTCCTCTATCAAAGAAAATGCATTACCCTTATACCATTAAAAAAACTAACAAAAAAAACTTTATTCCCTTAAACCACATAATAACTCATATATCACAGGTTGCAACCTACTTAACAAAGACGACATTGCTTAACTCTGTCGGAAATTTCAACATGCATACCTTTCCAGACAAAATGCTTTCTTATAGCTTTAATAGTTTTGTAAATACCAAGATGGGCTCTAATAGGTGAAGAATGAAAGTATTCGAACAATACAGGTTTCAAGACTCTAGGTAGCACAATACGTTTCTGATTATGGCGAACTTTAGAATAAAGGATGTCTTTAGATAAAAAATAAGGTTTTTGTGGAATCCCAGATTTTAATTTTTTAACAATATTACTCAATTTCTCATTTTCTTCCTGATAAGACTGAATGTTTTTGAATGCCAATGGAAAATCTGTCATGAGGACTTTACAAAAGTTTTCCCCCGAAGGTTTATTAGATTGGGTTGTATCAAACTTACATGAAAGAACATCCGCCACAACATTTTGCATTACGACCATTTTTACCTAACTGTCGGGGATAAGCCAAAAGCCAAGACAAAGCCTGATTATCAGTCTCCAACAAAAACTCTGCATGCTCTAAATAAGGCCTGAATTTGTCGATACCAAAAACAACAGCTAAACATTCAAGTTCATAAATTGTAGACTTCTTTTCCTGTTGAGTGAGAGTCCAGGATGCAAATGCAATAGGTTGGCGACAACCCTCAAATTCTTGTGCCAAGACTGCTGCTACGGCTGAAACTGAAGCTTCGGTTTGCAAGATGAAAGGTTTTGAGAAATCTGCCATACGAAGAATTGGTGGACTTATAATGTCATTTTTTAAAGATTCAAAAGTCTTTTGCTGTTCCTCTCCCCATTCAAACTTAACACTATTCTTTCGTAAACTGTTAAGGGGAACTGCCTTTTCAGCTAAATTTGGAATGAACTTACCAAAAAACGGAATCATGCCAATAAATAGGGCTATGCCCTTAACATCCTGTGGTGGAGGAAATTCTCTGATAGCCTTAGTGCGCTCCGGATCAATAGATATGCCTTTAGATGAAATATTGTGGCCTAGAAATGAGATTTCATGAACTGCAAATTTAATCTTATGCGGATTCACAGTTAAACCAGCCGTTTCGAGCCGAGACAACACTTCTTTGAGATGCTGAAGATGCTCTTCAAAATTTTCTGAATACACAACCAGGTCGTCCAAATTGTTGTACACAAACTTAAATTTGATCTAATAAATGTGTGAGAACTTGTGCACCCGTGGCGAGACCAAAAGGTACACGCATAAACTGATAAAGGTTCCATGCTACACAGAAACTTGTGATTGGCACCAGACTCATTTTTTAGAGAAATTTGATGATACGCCGAATTTAAATCAATGGTAGTAAAATATTTTGCTTTAGAAAACCAATGAAATGCTGAATGTAAATCTGGCAAAGGCACTGACTCATTCTCAATTTTATGATTAACGCGACGAAAAACATCAACCATTCTTTGTTTACCATTGGGTTTTGGGACCAAGAATGCAGGACTAACATATTGTGAGGTAGATTGCTGAATGACTCCTTTGTCTAAAAGTTGTTGTACCTCATTTCTTAAGAGATTCATTTGGGGTGGCGCCATGACTGAATTATAGTTACTATAGGTAATAGGACAACTATTATTATTATGTTTATATGGGCGCCACACTTTAACATTACTATATTAATCATAAATATTTCCACTGCTATAAGTGGTTTTCAATTGCGGCTTATGCCCCAAGTTACCCATTTCCAATATTAATACACTGAGAAACTAGGTTGCTTACCCAAAACTCATATGAAATCACATAAAATATAAGTTATCTATATAGTTAGGTTGGGCACAAACGAAATCAAAAGTTCATTTATGATAAATAATAATACTTAAAGTGAATTAAAATTCAACTAACTCAGTTACCTCGGATCACACAAGAATCTTTAAATCGAGACTACTAGGCGAAAGTTAAGCTAATTATGTTGTGCCATAATGAAAACCAGAGGCATTAACAGGAACAATAAGATACTAGGCCGAAACAGTTAATAGGAGGGGCTCACTGAACACAAAACTTCAGGCCTAAATACATTAAACTTTAGTACCTTATATTTCCGTAGATAAAGGTAGCCCCGGTAATTAAATATTACCGTAACATTCGCCCTGGCTCAGGGGCGCAACAGTTCACTTATTCAGTGAAATATCAGCTGAAAATATAGCTGAATTCCGCGTTGGAAATGTCCAACGCGGTCACACACACCAGCCACAAAAATGGCACCAAACAAAACTTTCTTCTTCATTGTTCTCTCCAAAATTATAAACTTTTTTAACAATGCCTTAATTTTCCATTTAAAAGGTCCGCCGATCCATAGACAAATCACCTTCTCTTAGTCACATATCTTTGCCCAACATTAAAACATAGAGAAATAGCTACTGCTCTGAGCAATAAACTCTAGAGATTATTACAATTGAAAGACATATAAACAAACACTGAAAAATACTTAAACTAATGTTTCAGTGTTCTGAGATAATTAGTATTATCACGGAGTATTAGTATTATCATGGAGTTTTATTTCATATTCTAGAAGTTTAGTAAGACCTAAATCTGAAGTTAAAACTCTGGGAAACTGTTCACAAAAACTTTTAAGTGCATGACGCTGTTCATCATTTAAATGACTCGAAGGATCACATGTATTACTACCGTTTTGGTCAACACTGATTTCAGCAAGATTATCCTGACTAATTACTATCTGTAAAACATATCTTAATATTTTGTTGAAATTTAAAGGGAATATTTTTTTCTTGCATGTCGAGAATAAGTCCAGACTTAGACATGAAGTCTTCTCCAAGAATAAAATCTAAACCAATATCCTTAGAGACTAAACAAGGGAACATCCATGTAAAACCTGCAACTTTCAGCACTACAAACTATCGGTAACACATCATTTGAGGCAGTATAACATTTAAAGTGACCTTTCTCAACAGATTTAACTAGTTTTGCCTCCAACTTTAAAAACAAACCATGTGGAACCTAAATCTACAAGAGCTTGCACTTCAACTGGACTGGAACTGGATTTATCCCCACCAAATTAGGAGAATTTATGTTACAGGCCGGGTAAGGCTTATTTTTACAAACTTTCCAAAATCCAAAATATTTTTGTAAAGGAAGAGCTGATTTGGTTTGTCCAAACAGGTGAGCATTATACTGCGCATTATTTAGGCTAGGTTTGCAGGGTAAGCGGCTCACCTCGCGTCCCTGCTCTGGGCTTTTTTTGTTGCAACTTCCTACATACTTTAATCTTATGTCCAGGTTTTTTGCAAAAATAACAGACTGGCTTCTGGTCTGAGTTCACCTGATTTACAGGCTCTTTATACTGCCTTTGTCCACTAGTAGTACTGTTGACATAAACATGATCAGATTGCATAGCACTAAATGAATCAGCAAGGTTCTTGGGTTGTCTGTAACTTGAGGACTGAGGAAAATGTATATTTTGATGGTGGTCCGCAAATCTGACATTCTGGGAATGGATGCACATCCTATCGAGTTCGGAAAATGAAGAGGGTTTAGTCAGAAAGATAAGTCTAGATAGCTCTTCAGGTGACAAACCATCCAAAATGGTATTAATCACTTCCTGCTTTGAGACTTGTAAACGAAAAATGGCAGCTGCCTCCTTCACTTCGTTTACATAAACTGCAAAGGGTTCACCTGGTAATTGTAATCGATTGAAATGGCTCAGTTGAAGCTGAGTTAGTAACCTAGAGGGAATAAAAAAACTCAGGATATCTTCATGATACTCGTCAAAGGTAAGATTTTGTGAAATGGCCAAATGTTTTTGTTCTGCCAAAGGACCTAAGGTAAAAGGTTAAATAATCTCTAGCAACTGAGCTTCATGTAAGGAGTTGCTTTGACGTAGCTTGACAATGAGCTGGAAAAAATTGAGAAACTTAGGTATATGCAGACCATCAGAAGCCGGAAATCCTTTATCATTTTTTCCAAAGGATGGGTTAACAATTGTACATGATTTTCACGGACGTGTGCATGGAACTGCCTTGTATTTATTGTCCTTATTTATTAATTATTTTTTTATGTGTATAAAATAACAAATAATGTTACCATTAATGTGTTGTGCAGATGTTTGTAGTAAAGTGTCCTTTCCTTTGCAAAGCCATTAACACCTTTCATTTATTTACATGGTAATTTTGAATGATTTACGGCTAAGCGGTAAAATACTGTTTACTGTGTATACACCCATCTACCTGACACAACTGTTAGTCGCAGCATTTTTTTCTCCCATCTGGATTTATTATGTAAATAAGTTGTTTTATTTATGTTATATAGATATCTGTATACTTAATACAGTGGTGCCCGCTTTTATATATATACACACACACACACATACACACACACACATACACACACACATACACACACATACACACACATATATAACCACACACACACTTACATACACCATAATTACATTTACAGTGTCATTGTACAGATTGTATTATTACATTCTCAGTCTATCACCCTAATTTTAGTAAACTGAATCAATTAAAATTAATTTTTAGAACAGATAATTAAACTGTAAGGTAAGTAAAAAGGAGCTCTCATTCCGTGTTTTTTTTAATAGTATTTATTGTTTATTCCATTAGATTACCTTGACTTGAGAGTACAAATTTTTTCAAGCATATTTGTTTGCTCATGTACTGGTAACGTTGCAGTACTCTGCCCTCCCCAGCGTTTACTAATGTTTTTAAAGAAATTAATATCATGTATTTCAGTGGTACCGTACATCAGCTGATTATATGCCTTCAAGGTCACAGTGACCCGGTTTCATACGTTTATCTAATTTTTTGTAATATTCTTATCGTTAATTTTGATGTTTGATTATTTTTATTTAGAAAAGCCCCTTAACTATAACTTTACTGGCTTTCACTTCAATGGCAAGTGTTAATTTAAGTAGGCTATTTGTATTGAATTTGAATGTTCTTTTCATAATGTAATTTTACAGTATGTGTTTTGCAGTGTTTTTAAACAGTGAGTATTGTGCTGAGAGAAAGAGGGACGTGCGGTGACACCGCTGTGGTAGGTGCTGGTGGAGGTGGTGGGGTCACCCAACTTTTGATTGTGTGTAGTAAGTTGTTCACATCTTGCAATGTGTTTGATGTGCGCTTTGAGTGTGGCTTGTGCAACAATCTTGCTAACAAATGCATCTTTGTACCTAGGGTCAACAATCATTGCTACGAGAAATACTTTGTCTTCTATGTAATTTGGAAATTGTGCCAAAAGATGTTTTGAAAGACATTTCGCAAAAATAACTCCATCAGCCTTTTTATCGATGTAATCATTAAGGTGACTGTGCAGACTTTTAACATAGGAATAATTATGGAAGATGTTGGATATAAATTGCCACTTATTTCTCGAGTGGCATCAGCAAGAGGCTTAAGAATGGCCACTATTCCAGCCATCTGCTTCCATTCCGAGCTAGTTAACATTTCTGTGCTATCAGTGTTAATTTGGTCTGCAACCAGTGGTGCTTTTATTTGAAGAAGCTAACATAGAATAATCTGACGACCACCTAGTGTCAACATGTTGTAGTATCATTTCCAAAACAGGTTGACTCATTTGATCCATCTGGCTGTGAAGGCTTTCCCTGGCTTTGCTTCTGCATCGATAATGACCAACCACCTGTCTTGCTTTTGCCAAGAGATTTGATGCTCCATGACATTCGCGGTAGGTGTGATCTATAGACAGCTGTAGAGAGTGTGCAAAGCAAACGCGAGCTTTATCCCCAAACAGAAGCCGTGAAGCAAGCTGGAAGTTTGCTCCGTTATCTGTCACACAGTATATTGGAATAGTTGTTTCTGTTACGGTTATTCCCCAGGAATTCACTGACAAATTCAACTCTTCAGCAATTTTCTGACCTGTGTGTGATGTGTTCATGTTGATTATGTCCATCAGGAATGAATTGTATGAAAAATCTGAAGTGAGGTAATGGGCAGTGATGCTTACATAGCTATCTCCAGCCTTGGATGTCCAAGCATCAGTTGTAAGTGACAAACTGGACATACTTGTCATGTCATACACAAATTCAGCTTTCAGTTGAGACCTTACCTCTTGGTGCAATTTTGTTACATAGTTGGTGGAAAATGTTGTTCTAGCAGGAATTTGATACTGAGGAGCTACTTCCTTCATCAAATTTCTGAAGCCATCTTCTTCTACAAAACTGTACGGTAAAAGATCTGTAGCAAGCATTCTTGCAATCCGCTTTGTAATTTTCTGTGCTGTACTGTGGTTGGGTGCCCACTTGTACTGCTTATTGAAAGCAGCATCAATACTGAGTTGTGAAGTTTTGCTGATCTTGACAAGAGGAGCCTGCTGTTGAAGGCTGGCCATTTCAGAACAGTAGGTCTTCCATTCAATGGGGTGGGTGGTCTTGATATGGTTTATAAGAGGTGTTGTAGTACCTAATGACAAAATATGTTTGTACTTACATTATATACATTACATTGTCAGTACATTCAAATTTTAATTACATGAAAACCAGAGTTATATAATTTGTAAACGTAAAATTCATTAAAAGTTAAGTTAATTATTGGGTTCAGGGTGCAAGACAATTATTCACATTTTGCAAGTTGGATTCCATAAGCATTTCGTATTGTACTATCATCAGTTAAAATAACTAGAACAGATTAGCATTGAGGCATTCTTCTAAAACTTTACCAAATGCAAACTACAAATCCTAAAAATCACCTGTGATTGAAGACTGTTTTAATTGTACTCATTAAAGGAGACAAAGGGAAATAAAAATGCACATATCATGCAATCCTAACACTCTCTTATAAACTAATTGTTACGTTGTATGTTTTTGCCCGGCTAAGCACACATAGAAACGTAACAAAACAAAACAAACAATGTTCCTGAGGAATTTTTCATGAATATGGTTCTGCGTTATTTGGAAATAAAAGTTTATTAAATTATCTTTGTTTATTTCTTTTAAAAAAAATGTTTTTTCTCATTGTTACATGGCCTCAATACACAATTTTACAAATGAATTTAGTTAGAAAAACTTCGTTACTTGCACAGCTTTTGTCTTTTCTTATACGAATTTTAACGATGTCTTTGAATTTTGATAGGATGAGGTCCAAATACATACCACAGCACCATACATCTTGCCGTTGATGGTCGAGGAGTCTTGTCACTCGCCAAATAAGAAAAAAAAACTTAGTAATGTCCCTTGGTTAATT
This sequence comes from Bacillus rossius redtenbacheri, assembly GCF_032445375.1. Taxonomy (NCBI): domain Eukaryota; kingdom Metazoa; phylum Arthropoda; class Insecta; order Phasmatodea; family Bacillidae; genus Bacillus; species Bacillus rossius. The sequence goes on from NC_086332.1 coordinate 108,372,074, forward strand.
ATATAACTCAAGGTACCGTCGATCGCGGACCGAAATCACACGAAGTCGGGCCGATGCCGACGCCTAGGGCCTAAATTTCTAATGCATTAGTCCGAAAAAAAGAACTTAGTTTGAAAAAATACGGCCTGGCCCCAGCCCCTAGGCGTTAAATTATCTCTTAGTGATTTTTCATTTATCTTGCGACTTGCCGACGACGCGACCGAGTTCGGCGACGATCGAGCAACAAGTGACTTGGTCGACGAGATTACCTTCCCTTGTAAAGGTGAAAACAAGGGAGGCAACCCCGTGGGCCAACTGACCAATCAGCGTACATAATTCCAAAACATGACCATATAAGGAAATTTGTACGGGCACATCTCTTGATGCCAGGGCTCGTCCTGATTGGCTGGCTAGTGGTAGCCTCCAGAGACCCTTCCAGACGGTTGCTACAGCTGTGCATACAACGTGACGCGTAAATCCCAAACACTCATTTACAAAGTGAAAAATAGCTTTCTGGCGCCAGAGTGTCGCGCCTGTCCGCTCTTCCTTCTGTACCTTCCAGACTATTCTCAAAATATTACACTAGCAATATCCAATAGAATATAAAATTACCCAAAAAATTCAAATACAATGTTAAAAATTTAGTAAACAAAGTTGAAATTCATATAAAAACTTTTGTTTAAAAATGATGTCCTGTAAAATTATAATCTATACTGCTTTAATTACCAAATGTCAACATTAATTATTATGAACTGGAGTTAACCCTCAAATTAATAATTAAGTATCTCAAGGAAATAAGTATTTTAAGGCTTTCCATGAAATTTAACCAAAGTATTAATAACAATTCTTAACAACTCTGAACTATCCTTATCTACATATTAAATAATTACTATCCTTATATCAAAATTATTCTTAATCAATATTCTTATGACCCAAAAAAATTATATATGTATATAACATACTCATTATGCAATGCTATATAATTTCGAACTTACCTCGTTTAATTTTATAGCCCTTCTTACGTAATTTGCATTTTGCAAATGTCTTAAATTCTGATTGTGAGAAATTAGACCATATAACACTTCTTTTGCGTGTCAGTACAGTATTAGTATCAACATCTTCGTCATCGTTATTCATTGTACCATTTGTATTTTCAATATAAACGGATATTGTAATGCAGGAATCAAAAAATTACGTCCAGAACTTCACTTCTTCTGAAAATTAAAAACGGCAAAAAATGTTTATGAAAGTAAACAGATCTTCGAAGTATGAGTTTTATTCTCCGCAGTAAATATTCAAGCGATTAACAATCTATATATCGAAGATTTGTTTTTTACAACTGCTCGTAAGCATGGTCAATATTCCGTTCTCAGAGTCTTTTGGAATCAAACGTGTCAAGGCAAAATAATTTTTAATGAATTTTGTTTATCTTGTCTTTTTAATTTTATCTAATTATTTACTTAACATTTTCGGTAATTTAAAAAGTGATTGCGCTGGAGCAATTCTAGCAACACAATTCTCTGGCCATGGGCTGATCTAGTGGCCATAACCAAAAACGGACACGCTGTAGCCATGATGGCCGCTGTGTTTACTTTTCTATTGTTTAAAAAAAATTCTCTCGATTTGTATTAGCAACTGAATATAATAAAATAATTATGCTACACATCACATAAAGTTTGCAGTAAAATCGTAAGCATTTATGATAATTTTCATGCTACATTGGCTTTAACTGTTCTCAGTATGCCCATTTACCTAACCTAAAATTTGATGTAAGTAATGGTCCGCTTACAGTTTTTTTTCCTTCCATTAAGTCTCTCGGAAAATGATTTCTCAAGGTTTGACATATTATTGTATCATACGTTTTGTCAAACAAAAGTAGTATTTTAATACATTCGAAAACTTTCGAATATTTGAAATTTTCAAATACCTAATTTGGTTTCAAATGTGAATCGAATCAAATATTTGATTCGCACTTACATTTGCAATTTCGAGTATTCGCACACCCCTAATAGCTTTCCATACAAAGACTGCAGTGATGGTGTAGATCCATTACTTGTCTTTAATTTCCATTCCTCTTTTTTTTAGGTACATTGCCAGTTCAACATTATTATTTCCGTTTCTCTTTTTCTGGTAAATTGCCAATCCCACATGTTAATTTACATTTCTCTTTTTCAGGTACATTATGCCTCATGTGTTGTACCGACTGATGAGTCTATATAAGTGAGACCCTGGTAATATGGACTTCAGTCCGTCTCTGGCTGCGGTAATGAACGGATCGGATAGACATTTAAAGTCATGTAAAAGGCTTAGTCCGTACAATAAGAAGACTGTTTGAATCGAGATATCTGTATTTTTTTGTACTTGTAGTAGTGTAGTAGTAGTGTAGAATTTATGTAATAAAATTTTTTTTAAAAGAACTTGTGGTGTTTTTTATTTTCTCTAACCTTACACTTTAGTGATACTATTTTAAAATATTAAAGTTGTTTTGTATCGGCCAGGGATCGAACCAAGGACCTAAGTCGATCTAATCAATCAGTATATAGATTACAAATTTATTTAATGAATTTTGAACATGGTTTATGGAAATTAATTTTTTTTTACATAAATTAAACATTATTGCATCGGTCGGGTATGGAACCGAGGACAGGAGCGGATCGAATCAATATGTAAATTAATGAGTGATTTATTTAATGAATTTTGGAACTTTTCCCGAATTTCTAGCTAAATAATTACGGATTTTCAAGATGGCGGCCAAATTTATTTTATAAATTTTAAATATTTTTTCATTAAAATCGGATAATAAATAAAAAAGTTAAAGATGGTGGCCGTAACGGAAATTGCAACGGTGACGTCATCATCCAGTATGGCTGCCATGGCATCCTAGTTTTCAAGGTCATGACCTCGGCGGCTTAGAGCGGCTAGCTCTTAGGAGTTTTAAGCCGCTTTTAGGAATTTGGGTTCTTTCTAGGGCAAAACGACTTTTGAGGATTTTCGAAATCCTGATTTTTGAATTGTGGAATTTTTTGAGATTTTTTGGCGGAATTTTTTTCCACAGAAATGTAAATTTTGGCGAATTTTGAGGAATTTTGGGAATTTTTTGCCCAATTTTGGCAAATTTTGAGGGTCAAAGGTCAAGGTCAAACTTGTCCCATTACGCTGTGTCCCGTTACACTCCTCCAAGATGGCCGCCGTGACGTCACAATCCAAGATGGCGGACCGACAATCCCACTCCACACAATCCACAGCCTGAAACCTGTCCCAGTATGCCCATTTACATACTACTACATGCCTGAATAAAATAAAACTGGCACTGGCATGTACAATATGTTGTATACTTACAAAGCTTGAATCAATTTTATTATTTAACGTTACAATAAATTTTTTTATGCTAGCCAAGTTCTTTTATTAGCGTGTATCATATTCCATTTACATACATTCACTAATTAATTAAAAACACAATTATGGGTAGTCCTACGTGAAGATTTCATTATAAAAAATTAAATATTTTGTATAATTACTGTTTAGCAGTTCTATAACATTGGAAATATACATAGTTTTGTCCCCTAGTACAATATGTAGGCTACATGCAAGGTTAGTAGAGGGAGGTTGCCTCGGTCCCGTAAGCGCTGGTAGCCAGCCGGCCGAGGCTGGGTGACGTCACTAGCAGTCCCGCAGCTGCCGGCCTGCCCGTTATCTGTCCGCCGCGTCCGGCCACAGCAGCAAGTGTCGCGTATAGATCGAACACGTTGTTAACACTATTACAACTACCCTTCCATAATTGTTCCATTATATTTATACTCGGTCTAATACATATATGGCTGCCATTATTATAAATATTATTCCCCCCCCCCCTTAAAATCGTAATAAAGTTAACACGCGAAAAACAAAGATTCCATTCATATGATAAGCACAAAAATAATTATGTACATAAAAATCCATTTCACATCACTGATGATTGTGAGTACCTTGCAAGAAATACACAAAAAAATAAGCATATGTGGAAACAATAAAATATCTCAGTACTCACCAAACATTGCAACCATTGCATATTTGGTTTGCTCATTGATCGTCCGTAGTTTCCGATGTGGGATTATCTCTTTACTCTTGGAAAATAAAAAAGTTAAAATAAAAAAAAGATTCATTCAGCATTAAGTTTTTTAAGAGATTGCTTTAACACACGTGTAACTTAAAAAAATTGTTTAGTTAATATGCACCATATAAATAAAAATTTGGTCTTCTTGATCAAAACTAGACATAAAATATTCCGAATGTCACTTTAGAAGTCAGCTATTTAATGCAGCATACAATTCAGGTCTTAAATGCCTAAGTACTTCATGTAACAATTTTTTTGTATTTTTAAATTTTTTCTCTCCCGTCGTCTGACATGGCACCAGAAGTTCTCTTGGCAGATTTTCGGGATTCTTCTGAAAGACACTTCATCCTTGTAAATGTTCTTTGAAGAACAAAGGCTCTGATGATTTTCTTTGGAATATTATTTAAGGAAGGAGCAATCTTATCCACCAATTTCGTCACAACGCCTGGGCCTTTTAGAAGTTCATTACCATGATAATTTTGTAATTCACACTCAAGCTGTTATGCTTGACGTAACCATAGTTCAGACGGTATACACAATCCCCCATAAGACAGATGTTTGACCCACGATGATGCAGTTGGTCTTAGAGTATTCACCTCATTGCTACTTTCTAAGTAGGAGAACTCTGATTTGAGTTTTTTGGCCACCCAACCACAAAGGTATTCAAAAGCATTTTCTTCTAAATCAGTAGAAAATTTAAATTCTGTTTGTGTTGTAATGATATCATCCGCAGTAATGTTTCCTTCAGACTTGCCTTCTTCTTTAAGAAAATTTGTTTTTGATTTTTCAGTTTCACTTACTGAATCAAAAAGACTGCTAAGTTTAAGCACTTTGCTTGCCACAAATTCCGTGTCATCTGAAGCAGCAGTCGTATTTGTGTTCGTCCGTAGCACACCTTGGTTTTTTCCTAAAATTATCATCCTCAGGTGGTATAGTGCGTCTAAAGGCGTGGGATGATCGTTTAATCCTCCACGGGTGTGAATCTGCGAAAACAAATTTTCAAATAATGTCTTGATTGAGACGATGGGTCAATATGTATCTAATACCATGTGTCAGTTTTAGATCTCTGTAAAGATTTCGTAGACACAATGACACCTTTCTGGAAAAGTTGCATAGTTTTTTTCCCGCAGCAACGCAATTTACTTATTGTTTCAAGCATTTTGTTTAAAATTTCGTCTTGAGCGGTTAATTCTTGGCCATATGCTTTTTGGGATGGTTCGCCAATATTACGGGGTATATAACAGGTGTCAAACCATTGGTCACACATGAGAATAAAGTCTGCAGTTGCTTGTGCAACATTCTTGTCAATTCAGGGAAATTTAGTTTTCAAAGCAATAGCATTGGTTCTTGACAATAATTCACTTGCTTTCCTTACATACTGCTGCTGCGTTTTTTCCACCGATATATGTGTCTTTGTTAGTTTGTGGCATATTTTGAGATCTGAGGATTCTTCTGCATTTATAAGGGCTTCGACTGGTCCTTTATTAATGTGTATGTTACCAGGCAAATTGAACCCTGTATCCAAAAACCAATTCCTGATGAGTTTCAAAAGATGTGACGAATCAGCAAACACCTAAATTTTCTCGGTTTCTGCACTAGGGTGGTTAAAAAATATCTTGTCTGTACTAATTCCCATTTTCTTCCATAGGCCAACATTTCCTCCCCCAAGACTTACTATGCCTTTCACCACGTATCCTGCACCACGAAGCTTATCAATAATTGACAGAAAGAATATCTTTCTATCATTTTTGTGTCAAAATTTATGTAAAGTGGCTGCTTCCATTTAGAAAACAAGCCTCGAGTCATTACAACTTGCATGTATGAAAAAGGTCCGACAACTTCATCTTTTTTCACATCGTATTCCAGAGTTCTCTTTACTTTAACTTAGTCAAATTGCAGGTCTGCTATGCATTCTTTATCAATCAGTTTTTTTCGGGCAACTTCAAGATACTGAAACATGTGCTGAAGTAGGCCCTCACACATTTACAAATATGATGCCCACCTCTGAAGCATGGATATTAGGGTGGGCTGAAAAAAATAAACTTTTTTATTTTTAATTGCTATAGTGCGGAAAAGTTGCCTTTGCCGGTAAAAAGAAAAACTATGCAAAGTAATTTCAAATCGGTTGATAACTTCGGGTCGTGCTTAGTGCCGAAAGTTTATACAAATTGACAACAATGGGTCATCTTTTATTTTTTTCAAAATCAACTTATACCTCTATGATGGACACCCTATAGTTTGCGATGTTTATTTTAGGATTGTATAAAGAAATATAAAGTCAAACTTCAATAATATTACAGTATTTATCGGTCGCGCTTTCTGTTAAAAAAAGTGGACATTTTCCTTTTTTGAAAGTTTTATTGTGCAGCTCTTCGCCCGTTATGTCTAAACAAAACGACCCAGAACTCACCACAAGGAGGTGGCTGCACATTGAGTTCCACCCACATCCTACCCAACCAACCATCCAAACATAAGTTTACTAGGATTCAATGGTTTAATGTTACCTTTACAGGTCCTTTATTACTTTGTACTATGTACTTGCACACATTTAAAATCAGACTTTAGGGAGAAAGCAGGCATAACTGACCGTGACAACAGTGTAGATCTGATGTATCCATCTCTTGCTTGAAAACCACACACTTTAGTTGAGGCTTCCGTGACCAGTTTCACACATCTCTCGACTGCTTGAGTGTGCCGGGGAAACTTTTTCATGTCTCTGATAGGTTTAATTTCCAAATTGATGAGTGTTTTAATATCGACATCACACACTTCCCAAATCATTGGGGGAGGATACAACAAGGAAGTACTCCAATCAATTATGTCAACATAATCTGTAGCTTCAAAGTTAATTTTAGGTGGCACAAAGTTTCTAATAGTCTTTCCTTTAGGGGTGGTTTGTCTTTCTTTTAAAATCCTCCTATATCCAAGCTCCCGAATGTGTTGTCTGTTATCAAAAATCATAGTCAACAGTAAATTTTCTGGGTGTGCAAAGAATGCATTGCGTTGAATGACTGGATCAACAACTTGAAGTAAATTGTCAGACAAATACTGCAATGTTTGAATAGCTAGAAAAACATGTTTCGGGCCGTCAGTGAAATGTTCACTGTTTTTAAATGTATGATTTCAAGATGAAGTTAATTATTTGTTTCAAGTTCTCAGAAGGATTGGATAAACTCATGTACAATCTAAGCACTCTGTTGGCAGCAGTTAGCCATCTCAAATGCGACAGAGGACCAGTCTCTCTAACTGACAATTCCTCTGAACATTGTCCCGACTTTATTGCTATGGATATGTCTAACAAGTATTGTTGGTCTTTGCTGAGCTTATTTCTGTCCACTACTGGAACCAAACAATCTATAGATTCATACTCCACCACACAAAGCAATTCACATCCAGTAAGCTGTTGTCCTATAGGTCCAGAAAAAGATTTTGGCCCTGTGGTTGAACCATCTAAATGCTGGAAAATATGACGGAAAGGAAGTTCATTGAAGTGCAGTAGACACACACTCCACTGTAGTGTTCTTCCCACGTGCAGTTCTAACTGACGAATGACGCCATTCTTCCAGCCAGTGTTGGTAACGGTGCCATCGCACCCAATCCCTTCTAGCTTTTCAAGCGATATTTGAAATTCAGACAGATGAGAAGTGATGCTTTGAGTAATGTCAGCTGAAGAACTCGATATAGGAGAAACATGTCCAATGTAAGTCGACCCAGGTTCCTGAATCAGAGAATAATGTTCTTCTTTTCTGCTCCTACGAAAATGCTTGGAATTTATTTTTTTGACAGATAGAGTGTCGTCTTTTCTACCATCAAAGTAAAGGCCACAATTTTCTTCGTTATAAGTTCTCTGCAAATCAGTCCTGATACGACTCTTTTCTCTTCTAATTTTATTCTTGTCAACGACATGAGAAAAGCCTGTGTCAGTTATCATTCCAATGTCTTGTAGAACACTTGAAGCTATGGCAGCTGTCGCACAATCTGGTACTCCAAATCGGTCACTGCTTAACACTGTTGCGCTAATGTTAACTTTCATCTGACTATGGGTTTTTGTTGATGAAGTACTTGTTTTAAATTCATTATCCTCATGATCCGAATCACCAGAAGAAAGTTGCTCTGTATCTTCTGTATATTCTTCAGCTTCACTGTTAGAATTGTTGGTGTCAATCTGTGTCTTGATTCGCTGGAGCTTGCAAACCTTCCTCTTGGTACGTTCAACCAACTTTCTTGTTTCATTGATGTCGAGAGCTCCAATTTTTCCCAATCCATACTTTCTTTGAAGAAATATAAATCGTAACTCAAGGGCAGGAATCTTTTTCGCTTTTTCGCACGTGCAGTTAATGGAAAGTGCATATTCACAGACATCTGGTGTTTTTTTGCATGTACAATCGACAACAATAGCACATTTACAAGCAGCGATGTCAAAAAGTGAACAAGCTCTTAGTTTGAAATCGTCAACCTTTTGCTTAAATGAAGTTTTATCTTTATCACGATTGTACAACTTCCTGATGTTGTAATAAGAATCATGGTAAGCATTAATCAGCTGAACTATTCTGTAATCAGAAACTGTTGGGATAGATGCTTTCTTGTATAAACATTTAATTTTTATTTGCTACAGTCTTGGCTACACTAGAAAAACTTACACACACGTTATTTGACTGGATATATATAGCTTGAATTGCTCTTCAAAACAGCATCGGAAAATACATTCATACGTTGGTAGTTTGCTCTAAAGAAAATCTCTCGGGTGACCAAATATGGGGCATTCAAATGCCTGTCTCTTAAGTTTCTTCTTCGGCACAGCCATCATTACACAAATTAGTGATTTAGTGTTTCAAAACATTACAGTGAACTGTACTAACCAAAATCAACTAACAGGAACCAACTTCACTGTATAATATACTGTATAAGATATTATCTTAAATTATCTAACACAATAACAGTATACACGTGCACGCACCTCAAACAATACAGCACCAAAACCAGTGCCCAACTGTCAACTGATGAGTCACGACAGGCCCTGGGTGGCGAGAGATGTAGTGGGGCAAGGGAAATAGAGGGAGGTGTGAGCGCGGCAGTAGTGGAATGGAGGGGGTAAATGACGTCTCATTTTTAATAAACAGTTATTATAAACAACTAACACAAATATTTGCATAGGCAATATTTTTCATACAACAATAATTATTGTAAATCTGTAAGATAAGAAGCACAATGAATGTCTGAAAAATGAGGAAAATTCCCACTTTTTGAACAGAATGCGCGACCGATAAATACTGTAATATTATTGAAGTTTGACTTTATATTTCTTTATTCAACCCTAAAATAAACATCGCAAACTATGGAGTGTCCATCATAGAAGTATAAGTTGACTAAGAAAATAAATAAAAAAAATTTCCAATTTTGTCAATTTGTATAAACTTTCGGCACTAAGCGCGACCGGAAGATATCAACCGATTTGAAATTACTTTGCATAGTTTTCTTTTTACCGTTAAAGGCAAATTTTCCGCACTATAGCAATTAAAAATTTAAAAGTTTATTTTTGTCAGCCCACCCTAGTGGATGTACCTGGCAAAGGGATATAAATTTTTTCCTTCAGAAAAATATAGCAACGTTTGCTTAGGTACATTAATGTGAACGCCAAAGATATTTCTTCATTAGTCCACCTCACATGTTTCCTTATTCCAAGAAGCAACCCTATTTGATTTTTCGTAAACAACGACGACAGCACTTGGAAACATTTTTTTGATTATTTAGAATCTTTTACATTCTTTCTCATCAGGTTATTATTTTCTTTCTTTATTTTTTTAATATATTTGGCGTCCGAGAGAAGTTTATTTTCTAAAAGTATTCTTTTTTTTTTATGTTTCAGAATTTCATTTTTGTTTTCAGATTTTCTTCTTTATTTTCTACCTTATTTCTAGCACTGAGGCTGCTAGATTCAATTACACTTATTTCTTGCGGTTCTTTTATCAGCTCTGTTGCAATTTTTTTGTTTTGTCTTGAATTGTACCGAGAATTACGTTCTACAGAATTTGTATCCTCCCGGTGAATATGATCCTTAGACAACAAATTTATAGATGGTACAGCAGATTTCTTCAAAACTTTCTTAGGTTCAGTTTTTAACAGTTCAGCCTGTAGATCTCTTTCATAGTCCTCGACCATAAAATGATCTGAACAAACATAACAAGTACGAGGGTTATTTTTTTTTCAACCTCCGATCGGCTGTAATAAAAAAACGGGAATAAATTGGGAAATTATTTTAATGTAAAAAAAAAGTACACCTTTACTCTATTTTTCCACATAATCACCGTGCAGATTGAGGCATTTGTCGTACCGATGCACCAGCTTTCCAATACCCTCTGCATAAAATGATGCCTCCTGCCTATTCAGCCACGTTTTAACAGTGCTCTGCAGTTCATCATTGGTGTTGAAGCGTCGTCCTCCAAGCCACTTTTTCAACGTGGGGAAAAGGTGATAGTCACTCGGTGCCAAATCCGGACTGTAAGGAGGGTGATCAAACAGCATTCCTCTCCGTGTGTTGCGTATCGACTGTCTTAGCTGTCGTAGTGTCGTGCAGTATGCAGCAGCAGCATTGATTGTTGTCCCTGGCTCCATGAAATCAACCAGTAGCACACCTTGGTGATCCCAGAACACTGTAGCCATCTGTTTCTTGGTGCTGAATGTCCGTTTGAACTTTTTTGGCTTGTTTGGAGAATAGGTGTGCATTCACTGTTGTGATTGAAGTTTTGTTTCTTCATTATCGAAATGAATCCATGTTTCATCACCTGTCACAATTTGAGTCAAAAAGTGTTCACCATCGTCTGCGTAACGCAACAAAAACGACAAGGCTGATGCCATTCGTCGCTCCTTGTTGATGTCAGTCAACATCTTGGGTACCCATCGGGCACAGATTTTCCTGTATCCGAGATTGTCTGTAACAATGGCGTATAAGGCTGACCTTGAAATGAGCGGAAATTGTTCAGACAGTTCTGAAATCGTGAATCGACGTCTCTCACGAACAACTGTTTCATCTGTTGCTACCGACTTCCTTCCTTGGCCACCTTCATCATGAACATCAATGCGGCCTTCGCGGAATTTCCGACACCACTCTCGCACAACGCCATCGTTCATAAAGTTTTCACCGTACACAACACTCATTCGGCGATGGATTTCTGCTGCAGTGTGCCCTTCTGCCTGTAAGAAACGGATGACTCCACGCAGCTCGCATTTCGCCGTACAGTTTATCGTTGCAGCCATGTTGTCATTCCCGTAACCAAGCTTCAACTGAGGTGTGAGTTGGCCGCTCCACATGGTTGGTGGAAGGGGGTAAACACAATGAGACGTGTCGATTCGTGTACGAGCGATTAGGGTATCGATTAATGGGCATGCCATGGAGAAATGAAACTGTAATCACACTGCAGGGCACTGTTAAATCGTGGCTGAATAGGCAGGAGGCATCATTTTATGCAGAGGGTATTGGAAAGCTGGTGCATCGGTACGACAAATGCCTCAACCTGCACTGTGATTATGTGAAAAAATAGAGTAAAGATGTACGTTTCTTTTGACATTAAAATAATTTCCCAATTCATTCCCGTTTTTTTATTACAGCCGATCGGAGGTTGAAAATAAAAAAACCTCGTATCAGCATTGAATTTATCTTGTCGTTTGCAGCGTTGCATTCATTGGCTTCTGAACACTTTTTTTTTTGGAAATCTGTGGTATATGACTTTTTTGTTCACGACGATTTTTACAAACAGCTACAGTACACCCAGTCCCGGGCATTTTTCCACACAGCAAACTAGTATTGAACCTGCATTAATGTTATAAAATATTCGTTCAAACGCCGAACACTGCACAAGTTGACATTTATCATGCTAGGAAATAAAACTCTAAACACGCACGCGAGGTACACATAAAGTATCTGAATTCGTCGTGCACATAAAGATGAACCTAGAAGTACGCGTGTCATGAGATCGCCTCTATGACAGTGTGTCCAGTTTTGTCGGGATGGAAAGATAAATTTGTGAAAGCGCGCGCATCTTGACTGGGGGACGGGACGGGAACAAGGTGGAGGTGGTGTACTGCACGTGACATCACTTTGCTGCCTGCGCAGAAAGATGTGCTCCCGTCTGAGGCAACCTACCCTTATACTAACCTTGGGCTACATGTACATAAGTCACTTTTAACTCTTATGGATTCTTAAACTAACTGCAGCACTAACACATATTTTTACCAAGTTCTGAAAATTAAAATGTAAATATAACACTAAACCTCAACACTGTGTAGCAATAGCTGCCATTCCAGTATTATTGTTGATGCTGGAAGTAATTAAATAGACATGAAATCTTTCAGAATTAATAATAATTATACAAATATCAAGATGTGGTAAAGCATATTTCCGGATTGAGTGACATTAGACCTGTAGGTCAATTACGGATTTTTTATCCTAAGATATTATGACACTTTATTGTTATGACTGAGCAGTGATTACATTTCTACTTGTAATAGTCGTGCCTTGAGTAGGTTATCTTTGCTATGGCACTATAGATTTTCATATGATTTGCAGCAGTTACTGTTACTAATGCTTCAATTGTGTTAACTGTTGGAAGCCTTGTGCTATAGTTATAATGGCAACACACCTGTCTGCAGATCAACAACCACAAAATCCTGTTTTGTAATTTAATGTTTTCTAAACATTATCATTGCAGCATTTTCACCTCTGAAATAGTGTAAAAATGTAAACTCAATTACATACTACATAAACACTGCTCTTGAAATATTGTAAGTCATGTTTGTGATTACTTTTATTTCATTTATGTACATCATTTTGACACTATTGTATTCTTTTTCTCATTTATAATGATTTTAAAGTGCTCAGTACATATGTTAAGTGTGTAATCCCAAATGAGTTTAATAGCTGTTGGTAGGTCTTTGCCCTAACATTTTAAGCATCACACTCCAATGAACTGATTGTAATTTTAGCATATTCGCTTTTGTAATTTTGTCTATGTGTAAATTAAGTTTTAATATCAGATTAAAATAAAAATATATCAGTTTATTTCCTTTAGGACATACAAAATTCCATGTAATAAATGTTCTTTTAAGACTTTTCAACAGAAAAACCTTTAATTACTTCCTTATTTGATGAGTTCTTAAATAAAAGTGGAGTATGCGAGCATTCTCGAATGTATTTATAATAAAGGAGTTCACATTAAGTTCACCTTAAGAATATTCAAGTCTTCAGTATGGCTAGGTTAATTTTAATTCCTAGTGATATTTTTTTTGATAAAAGTTATTTGAGTCTGGAAATAGCATTTGTCTTAACTGTGTAGTCTTGCATTTGTGAATAACTGATTTATTTTATAACATTTATGAAGATGGTTTTGTATTGTATAAATTTACACTTTATTTGTTGTAAGGAAGATTGTTATCCTTTACCAAAATCTGTAGATTTTTTAAAACAAATCATTTTTAATCATTTAATTATTCTTGTATCATGTACTAGCCCACTTTGTCAATCTACAGTGACAAAATTTCTAGGATGCAAAGCACCTTTTATGTCATGAGAACATATCAAAGCTCACAAATTAAAATCCGCTTAGTGTATAATTCACTGATAAACACATAATATTTACTCTTGTCGTACTTAGAGATAACTAGAATATTCTTATCATAATTTAATGTATTAAGAAATTTGTACAAAAACCAGTGAAAAATAGAGAAGCACATACTTACATAATTTTATAACGAGATTAGAATGTCTTATATAAATGTATTTAAGGAACTATTTAGTAGGACATAAGTTCAAATATTAATTAAACTCTTCTCACAACCTGTTGTAATGAAATGTAATTATTTTAAGGCGTCATTGCAGATTGATGATCACATTTTGCTGCAAGATGTGTTAATTATGACACATTACCATGAGGAGGCAAAATAAGGTCTGAAATTGATCTGCCATTCATTGTATTTGGTCTCTACTGTTTTTGTGTATTTGATAAAGGGACATCACCACAAGAAACAAATTTTATGTTCACCACAGAATATAGTAATGAGAAAATTTTTTAGTAACTACACGGTATTATTATTATTCAACAATTTTTAACATTATTAAATTAAAAATGCAGTCATAACTTGTTAGTTATCTTCTAAAAATATATGTATTTATTAGTATATAATAATTTAAATTCAAATCTTAAAAGATTAGTACATTAAATTTGTACACCTAATATTTTGTTTTAAATCCAACTATTTAAACAATATATCTGTGTTAGTAAGTACATATAAAAATTTCTTCTATTCTAGGTAAATTTACTTTTACAAATCACACATTACAAATTGTTAAAATAATTCTTCACAAGAAATGCCCTGGTTTTTCCATACTGATTATCAACTTCATTTATGTTGATGTCCACATGTTTATTGGCTATTGCTAGTTCCAGTTTAGCAGGAACTCCTTCATGAGGAGGTAGTTCTTCGTTGTTTTCGACACATATGTTGTGGAGAACGCAACATGCCACAATCACTGCCATGACTGTATCAACAGAAACACGCATGGCCACTGCAAGTACGGGGAATTTCCGCTTGAGCACCCCATACTGGCGTTCCACTGTATTTCTTGTCCTTATGTGCCTTTCATTGAACGTTACTTCACCATTGGTCCGGGGATTCAAAAGAGGAGTCAGAAGGTAATTCTGAAATAGAAAAAAAAAATTGATTTACAACAGAAATAGCACACTTTGGTCACCACAAACTTTGTAATGTACATAATATTTTCTTCAAAATAAATTTAGGTACATTCTAATTGTTTCCTGCTTTAAAACAATATGGCATACAATACGGTAGAAAAATGGCAATAACCTTTAGCGGGTATCCACTGTCTCCTAAGAGGAAAGCATCCCCATATTGACCAATTTCAAGCAATGCTCTTCTGTGGCTGTTGTGAAAAATGGCTGTGTCATGCGTGGATCCTGGCCAACGAGCAACAACATCTCTAACTTTCAGGCGTGCATCACTTATTGTCTGCACATTTATAGAAAAATACCCCTTTCTGTTCCGAAATATTTCGGCATCATCTCCACCTGCAAAAGAATGCAAAGTAATTAGATTTATTTTCCACTCGCTAACAATTTTTCAGACTGAATAACATCTTTGTCATTTCTTTCTTATTAGAAAGAAATGACATGCTTAGTTATATTAATAACCAAGCATTGTGCTATTATTAATTTAAATAAAATATATGTTTTTTTCTTTCAAATTACCTTACATTAACTTGTACCAAAACTTTGCATAACAAAAGAATTTTTGTTTTGCAATATAAGGTAATTACAGGATACCGAAACTACGTGATTATGTTTGTTTATGTTTTCAGCCACCATTGCCTAGCAACGCAACGTAAATATTTATTTTACTGGCAACAATAATGTGTTTGTTTACTGACAGTTTTATGTTTTATATAGATTTTTTAATTACAAAGATGTTGCGGCAACTGAATTAACTTTACTTACTTATTTACTAACAATTTTCAGCCCGTTAAGAACCTTTTGGTTTGATAACCAAAAACAAAAATAAAAATATGACCCAGTATGTACTTGTAGCACGTACAGACAGGCTTGCTGTAATGTAGATTTTAAATTATGGTCGTTGTGAATGCTGCTATCTTTGTTTCACAACGATATCGATGAACTAGTATTGATTATTCTGTGGACAGTAATATTTAAGTATTATCAAGTTGGCAACATGTATTCAGTATTTTATTTTCGTTTAGCCGAGTGTTTATGTTTTGGCATTTCAGAGTATTTGTGCAGTGTTAATAATTTTATATTATTTTGATTGAATTTTCATGTGGTAAATCACATTTCCTTTATAATGTTAACTAAGTATAACGCCTATACACATGTATGTAATTATTGGTGTAGCAGATCGCCATTAGAAAGTAAGTAATTTTGTTGTATCGTAACAATAAGTGTTGTAAGTTTTAAAATAACAATAGATTTGGAATTGTTTAAAAATTTTAGAAAAAAAAGAGGAGAGAACGCCAGAAAGTTACGAAAATGGCACGATGTATTATTTTGGCTGGTGCCAAATTAATTCAACTTGTTGTAGATTTTGCCGATATTTGTCTCGTTTATATACTAAAAGTGATTTCAACGAGTTTTGGCACAAAAGCAACATAAAATCTGGTTCTATTGTTTGACATTCTGGAAAATCGAGGAGATATTCCAGACTTGGCCAGTTTATTCTAATAAACATCCTCAGCTGGGAGGTAAGCGTCATATAAATACGCTATTGCCGTAATTCGAGGCAATTCACAAATAGTAACAGTGAAATATTAATATGAGAATATATTTGTTGAAAGATTTGCTTTGAAAACTTTGACTTTGAACAACTTGTACGGAATTTTCATGTTGAAACAAATTGTGTTTAATGTGTTAACAAAATGCATGATCTGAGAAAATTATTAATTGAATAGGCCACAGATGAACACATAGACCAATTTATCTTCCTTACTTTCACCTGAAAATATCCAGTGGTAGGGATCACAGATTTCTCGTTGCAGAGACTGAAGTTTAGCCGGAATAATAATTAAATGGAGAATACGTGATTTTGGTAATATGACGCATTTTATGTGCTGCGGTAATGTACATTCATACCCATAGAATTTGAACATTGAAATCAACATATGAAAGGATATACTGGAGTTTTGGTTAGCTTTTTACCAGTTGTTGAAAGTGCAAAACTGTTTGAGTCTTGTTTTTTGTTTAAATTTATAATATATCTACCAGATAAAGAGTCAAAATGTTATAGTCCGATGTATAATAACAAGCATGGTAATTGTAATATGGATAAATAATTGATTAAGGTTATGGATAAATCTTTTGTTAATTGGTGAGAAGTTATTTTATGTGTATGATGTTTCATAATTTACATGACTGAGATAAAATTCATAGAATCCTTCTTAGAGTGTTGTTCTGGTAGTCTTAGATCTAATGCCAGTTTTCTGTTATGTATTTATGAGAAAATTATTTCTATTAATTTGAGGTACTACTGTTAATCTATAACTGAGTGTAGTATCTCTGGCGCCCAGGACATTAAATGCACACCGCAGAGTAGTGATAATAATATTGCCCAAGATAAGTACAACACATATAGG
This sequence comes from Bacillus rossius redtenbacheri, assembly GCF_032445375.1. Lineage (NCBI taxonomy): Eukaryota > Metazoa > Arthropoda > Insecta > Phasmatodea > Bacillidae > Bacillus > Bacillus rossius. Next base: position 108,389,296 of record NC_086332.1, read on the forward strand.
TCTCATACTACACAAGAGTTAGTATTAATCCTGAAATAGGAATTTGAGTATGTCGCAGAGTGAGGCGTATTAGCAGTTACGTTAGTCGCAGCAGCGTCGTGCAGAGTTCGTAGACTGGTAACCCAGCCACGGGACCAAGGTCAACGACAACGCACAGTGCGCATCAAGTGCGCGTTCAGTTCAGAGTCGACTGAGACGACATAGAACTACAGAGTGGCGCCAGCAACGTGGTGGCCGAAGTCAGGAAAAGATAGGAGCCGTAGCAAATCCAGAGATCAGGACCGTATATTAGGGGAAAACATGTTACTCTCTATGGCAGACTTTGAGGAAAGGGAGGTACGTGCTGATAGCCTACCAGTGCTGCCCAACATTAACACAGTAGTGAGCTCGCAGTCAGAAGTACGTGAGGAAGATGCCTGCAGTGTTACCTATGTATTGGGAGGGCTCACATCACCACCACAAGATAGCCCTACTTCACCATCCCTAGTAGGATGAGCTGACATGCAGGAAATGTTCAGGGGTTTAACTGACATGATTAGACACATGCAGGAGAAGCAGGAAAATAGGGATGTAACATTACGTGAAAAGTTTGATATCATGCAAAGTAACATGACAGATATTAAAAACGAAATGCGCAAGGATCAGGTTGTTATGAGTGAAAAGTTCGATGGCGTGCAAAATAACATGGCAGATATTAGGAATGAGATGCGGCAGGACCGGTCAGCCATTAATGAGAGGTTAAATCAACTGAATGAGGTGATTAAGGATAACATGGCGGGAGTAGAGAAGTCAATCTCTGGCCTGGCTAGCCAAGTCCAATCCGTCAGCCTACGTGTCGATAGCTTGGAAACGGGCACTAGTCAACAAATAACACAGGTTAGGGAGGACTGTGAAAGTGCAGTGCAAGCCCTTAGTGAGCGTGTGTCCGGTCAGTTAAGTAGCTGGGATGACCGCACAACTCAACTGGAGTGTAATGTAGAGAACATGCAGGTTGTTTGTCGTAATGTGGCACTAGAGGTTGTGAATTATCAGACCAACCACATACAACGACAGGTGGAGGACAAATGTAGTTCCCTGGAACAAACCCAGAGGGCTATACAGGAAAAGGTAGGGCAGTTAGAGCTGCGCAGTCATTTGGCACCTGCAAATCACTCCCATCACACGACTCACGAACCACCTCCCATTGTTGAGAACACACCAGCCACGATACAGGACCATGTAGCAGTACCATCACCTTACACCATCTGTCAGGAGAGACACACCACCTCATCCCCGGAACACATTATAAGCCCAGTGACAGCTATGCATCACCCGTTGAGGCAGTGGGCAGAATCAATGCCCAAGTTTTCTGCCAACAGTAATGAGAATCCCATGCGTTTCCTTAAACGTTTTGAGGAATATGTACACAGGTTCAACTTGACCGAGGTTGAGAAACTCAAATGTTTAAACAGCGCGTTGAGGGACCACGCGTACTACTGGTGGGAGATTCAGAAAAACAATGTGAAGACATACACTGAATTCAGAGAATTATTTAAATCCCAATTTTGGAATATGAAGGTGCAGGGTAACTTGAGAGCGCAACTGCATTCTGAAAGGTTTGACACTAAAAGGGGGAGATCACTTGAAGCACACATGTCACAAATGTACGAGAAGACCCGCTATTTAGATTTAGAAATGAGTGACGAGGAATTTGTGGCCATGATGCTGGCCCAATTGCCGATCAAGTACCAAGTCCATCTCACCGGTAGGACTTTCCAAGGACTGACAGATTTTAGGGAGCAAATCTTAGCATTCGACCGCCTAGAGCGTCTGAACAGCAGCTCACCTAGGGAGGAAAATGAGAAACCACCTCAACACAAGAACCCTCCACTATACCCTGGATGGCAACGCAACACACGGGCTGAAAACCGCCAAGCCAATGTGAATGCCATTGCTTGGAAATTTAGGAATGGCAACGGCCAGCGTGAAAGGAACTATTCAGACGAATACCCCCGACAGAAGGACTACCAGAAGCGCAAATACCCTAACTACCGCCCGCAAAAGTCTCGCTATTGGTGGGGCAAGCGACATCAATCCGAAAACGAGGCAGGTAACCGATCGGATTCCGATTGCGACCCACGCGCTTATAAGATCCAACACTGCGCATCTTCGCAGGAACGGCCCCCCAGGTCACATCAGCACTATTATGACCAGCCAGCTCGTCATAGGGTTGAGGACCGACTGCCACCCTCAAATATTCCCGTTGGAAGAGAGACCAGCACCCAGGAGCTACGCAGCCAGCTGAGTCTGTCCAACACACACAACCCACCACCATTCCAAAAATCACATCACCACCTACCACCAGAAAGTTATTTTAATATGCAGCAGCCATTGCCTCCTAGTCTCAGCCCATCACGTCAAGGGAACCACCAAGCATCTACACCGCCTAACTGGGTCATAGACAAGGTTGGGGCAGCAGAGCAGGCCCGGGCATCATACAATCCGACAAACTAGCAAGGATTGATGGTGAATCGCCCCGACCATTAATCCACTTTCCAGACCAGGGGTCAAACCGGTTGGATAGGAATATCAGGCTGCCTAATTATGAATGTGTCAATTATCACAACTTATTATGTACTGTGTTATTACGTGACGACGAACGTGAGTTTTTATCCAGAGAAGAAACTGATGAGGTACTACCCAAACTTAGTGTCATTTGTCCGGAGATTTTGTTACATATTTGTGGTCAATCTGTCCCCACACTACTAGATAGTGGTGTGGAGATCTCTTGTGTCAATGAGGATTTCGTTAGACACTTGGAGAGGTTAGGTAAACACTTACCTATTATACCAGTACCTAGCATTAAAATAATTGGAGTAACGTCACGTGCCAGCCCACTGATTAATCGACAAGTCTTACTAAAGGTTACCGGGTAGGGTGAACCCAAAATGATAACCGCACTCATCATAAAAGGGTTAGCCAAGACTTTAATATTAGGAGCAGATTTTTTGACTCAATATGGTGTCATTTTGGATTTTAATGGTTTAACGTGTGGCCAACCCCCCTTATACCGGGGTAGTTGAACACGTCCGCACTTGCCACGCCAGTCCCGTATACGCGTCTCCACTGACATATTGATAATGAAAGCGTAGTAAAATTAACTTAAATAGAAGCGCATGGACTGACTTAAAATTTGACCAGTGCGCAAAAGAAATCATTAACGTACTAAATTGACCGACAGCCCTGCCAAACTTATTGTGATAGTTATAATATATATAATGAATTACAAGACATAAAATGACCCACATTAAGCAGCACATTAAGCTGTACCAGGTAAATTCAGAATCATAGGAGGGCAATAGCCACCAACGAGACGCATCCTGCGACTCTCGTTCCAACGGTACATTGCCTCAGCAGTCGTAAGTCCAACTTTCGCGACTAATCGTACAACCGCATCTTCCGCATCCGTATAGTAAACAAAACTCCTTGTATGTCTACTGATAGCCACCACAGCGTGCGGCTCGCTCTCGTACAGCTCCAACGCCTTGGTATTCATGCGAACAAGAACCACATTTTCGAAAGTCAAACCCTGCGCCTCATGGATGGTAAGGATGCGACTACCTGAAACTTTAGTCACATCCACGAGCGCCTGAAAATGTACAAGATACAAAGTATCGTCTGCCACAACGAGCTGCCGCATTGCGACGTCTCGCGCTCTTTTTGAATCATTCATTCCGCTGGCGGTAGACGCCTCATCCATCCCTCGCTCACGCGCACGATCATTCACATCAATCGCATTCATAAGTTTTGTGACAACATCATTCACACTCGGAAACCAGAGGAAGACGTATAGCTCAAGCGGAAAGCGTGCGTCCTCGGCAAACGGCGCGGCCCCGATAATGGACTGGTAGTCCTCACGCATTTGTTCACGATTCGCTTTGACATAATACGGCATGAAACGATGCTTAGCGACGAAGTCACGGAAGTCATCGAACGCGCAGTACTCATGTCGCCGCAAAAGGTGCTCCGATGCGTCCACGGGACGTACGCCATTTTAACGGGACACTCCGCTAAGTGTCGAAGAGATCTTTCAACCCCCTAGACACAACAGCATGTAGTAAGTACCCTGAGCAATTTCGTGATGTCAAAAATGCTTCCCCCGTACCGCTCATTCACACCAAAAGCCAACTTTTGCGCAATCAAGTCATTAAACATTCGCGCCATACTGTCCGTACAAGATGTCGCGTACTCTTCCAGGTGCTGCGGATCTTTGATGTCACTCCTGCCCAGTTTTGTAACAAACTTCAGCGGGTCGGGGATGAAGTGCAACCACCCTCCATCCACCACCAAAAACTTGGAACAAAAGTATGGTACATGGTACTTTCTCAACAACTTGGCTTCCAGGTTAAAAAGGTCCGCCATGCGTTGAGAGGGGTCGTACTGCACAAACACACCCCGTCTGAAATACAACACACTATCGTCGCCCGCGAAGATACCTAAGAGCACGTCGCTGAAATCGTAACATGCAGCCAAGACGCCCATAAGAAACACGGTATTCCCAAAGAAAGTACTCGCGTCCCCGGACCGCCGCTGGCATTCCACATCAAACTTCACACCATTCAACCGGTCAACAATCGTAGAGTGCAGATGCGCCTCCCTCCAAATAGCGACAAGTTCATCGCTCATGCAAAGCGCAGAAAAGAAACGACACTCAAACTCAAGTGCCGCCTGCGACTGCGACTTGTCATACTTGGACATATCAATCTCAATCTGTGCAACCATGTCCAAAAGCGCAGCGTCGAAACGGGCGTTGACCATGTCCTCGAACTCAGCGACAGAAAGGTCGCTAAATATAAGGACATGAGGAGCCAAAACCGCCATCAACCTCTCCCTCATGGCGCAAAAGATCGGACAAAAGATCACATTAATGTCCTTGCGTTGATAGGAAATGCACTGCACACTCGCATAGATGTTAGTTGCAGCTCGGTCCAAAGGCGGTTTCACATCACTCTTAATCATGAAGTCGTAAGACGAAAACCGTCGCTGACTCAGTGGTTCCGACGACTCGCAGGCAACCGCGAGTTAAGTCAGTCCATGCGCGTCTATTTAAGTTAATTTTACTACGCTTTCATTATCAATATGTCAGTGGAGACGCGTATACGGGACTGGCGTGGCAAGTGCGGACGTGTTCAACTACGCCGGTAAATAGACGCGCATGGACTGACTTAAAATTTGACCAGTGCGCAAAAGGAATCATTAACGTACTAAATTGACCGACAGCCCTGCCAAACTTATTGTGATAGTTATAATATATATAATGAATTACCAGACATAAAATGACCCACATTAAGTATTGTAAAAAAGGAAAGGATCCTATAAATTCAATTCGTGATACCATTTAAATTGATATAATTTAATTTAACGTACGTTGGTGACATTTGCATACAAACACTCTTACACTATACTTAAAATAAACCAAAGTCCCATAAAGTCTATTACGGAGGAGGGGAATGTGCAGAACGAAATACTGACGTCTAGATAGTTCTACCAGCAATTTCCATCGCCGCACTCTGTTCTTAAACACGTTGCCCGCAAGTCAAACCAGCTGAACCCAAAGTACAAATCCAGTTTTCGCACTTACTGGCTCTAGAAGCCTCTGCAGTCGATGTCCGCCGGGGTCGGATGTAAACCCCGCTCACCTTTTAGCGCCTCTAGCATCGTGTTACATTGATGGTCGGTGCACTAGGCTCACGATATCGCATTCTCCTATACCACCACTCGTGTTACTTCACCGAGGGTGTCGTGGCATTACCGTCATCTTCAATATTAATCACGTAACGTAACACTCGTAGCTCATCGCTGAAAAGCCAATTCTCGTCTACACCCGGATAGTTCCGCGTCCCGCGGTCAACACACACTCCTCGTCAAAACAGCTGGTTGCCGCCTCCCCTTCTTACGTCAGCTGACGTCACCCCCCTCCTCTACTGCTACCCCTCACCCCGCTCGATCGTTCTGGTTATTTCTAGCGGTTGCCACTACCGAATAAGAATAATAAACGTACAACAAAACAATAAATAAATAATTTACATACACCATTAACTAGTATAATATTATAAATAATATTATAAAACAATTTACTCATCTTAAAACAAACTTTACGCACCATAAAAGTTATAATAAAAATCAAGACGACTGAGGCCGCCACAAATGGCCTCAACCACCCTGACAAAAAAAATAAAAAAAAGAGATAACTTCCTTGAGCACTTTAACTATCAGGTCCGCGACATTTGGTGGTTGCTTAGCAAGCCACTCCTGAATGAGCCAAGGAATAACACTGAGCTCGTCGTCCCCAAATGACTCATACAACGTCCTGTCAACGATGTACGACTCCACAAAATTCTCATACAATAACTCACCAATCAGTTCCGGGTCCATGTCATTCGTGAGTACCGGAGCATTTGCATTCCTCTTGAGGATGCTAAGCACGGACTCCGTTTGTGATCTATCTCTACGTGCAGGCATCATCGAACGCAACACCGGGCGCATCGTCGTCTTATCTCTTTTTATGCTCGCAGCTTTCGCGACCGTCAACGAAATACGGTCGATAGACAGTTCCAAATCACTCATCTCGACCATCATCTGGTCGTGACGAGTGTTGACAAGAGACGCGCCAGGCAGTTTGTCGTCATACCAAACCTGAAGATATCCAACATCAAGATCGAACCTACTCGCTACAGATGGCCGGACGGTCCCGTCCGAAACGGCGTCATACAACTTAACGGGAACCTGCACACAGTGGCTCTGCGCCAGCAACGGTGCCACTATCCTCTGCACGCTGAGATCCACTGCGGCAGCAGTACCAGGTAAATTCAGAATCATAGGAGGGCAATAGCCACCAACGAGACGCATCCTGCGACTCTCGTTCCAACGGTACATTGCCTCAGCAGTCGTAAGTCCAACTTTCGCGACTAATCGTACAACCACATCTTCCGCATCCGTATAGTAAACAAAACTCCTTGTATGTCTACTGATAGCCACCACAGCGTGCGGCTCGCTCTCGTACAGCTCCAACGCCTTGGTATTCATGCGAACAAGAACCACATTTTCGAAAGTCAAACCCTGCGCCTCATGGATGGTAAGGATGCGACTACCTGAAACTTTAGTCACATCCACGAGCGTACGCATAACGTCCTTGTCAGCCTGAAAATGTACAAGATACAAAGTATCGTCTGCCACAACGAGCTGCCGCATTGCCACGTCTCGCGCTCTTTTTGAATCATTCATTCCGCTGGCGGTAGACGCCTCATCCATCCCTCGCTCACGCGCACGATCATTCACATCAATCGCATTCATAAGTTTTGTGACAACATCATTCACACTCGGAAACCATAGGAAGACGTATAGCTCAAGCGGAAAGCGTGCGTCCTCGGCAAACGGCGCGGCCCCGATAATGGACTGTTTGACATAATACGGCATGAAACGATGCTTAGCGACGAAGTCACGGAAGTCATTTAACGCGCAGTACTCATGTCGCCGCAAAAGGTGCTCACGATGCGTCCACGGGACGTACGCCATTTTAACGGGACACTCCTTTAAGTTTCGAAGAGATCTTTCAACCCCCTAGACACAACCGCATGTAGTAAGTACCCTGAGCAATTTCGTGATGTCAAAAATGCTTCCCCCGTACCGCTCATTCACACCAAAAGCCAACTTTTGCGCAATCAAGTCATAAAACATTCGCGCCATACTGTCCGTACAAGATGTCGCGTACTCTTCCAGGTGCTGCGGATCTTTGATGTCACACCTGCCCAGTTTTGTAACAAACTTCAGCGGGTCGGGGATGAAGTGCAACCACCCTCCATCCACCACCAAAAACTTGGAACAAAAGTATGGTACATGGTACCTTCTCAACAACTTGGCTTCCAGGTTAAAAGGGTCCGCCATGCGTTGAGAGGGGTCGTACTGCACAAACACACCCCGTCTGAAATACAACACACTATCGTCGCCCGCGAAGATACCAAAGAGCACGTCGCTGAAATCGTAACATGCAGCCAAGACGGCCATAAGAAACACGGTATTCCCAAAGAAAGTACTCGCGTCCCCGGACCGCCGCTGGCATTCCACATCAAACTTCACACCATTCAACCGGTCAACAATCGTAGAGTGCAGATGCGCCTCCCTCCAAATAGCGACAAGTTCATCACTCATGCCAAGCGCAGAAAAGAAACGACACTCAAACTCAAGTGCCGCCTGCGACTGCGACTTGTCATACTTGGACATATCAATCTCAATCTGTGCAACCATGTCCAAAAGCGCAGCGTCGAAACGGGCGTTGACCATGTCCTCGAACTCAGCGACAGAAAGGTCGCTAAATATAAGGACATGAGGAGCCAAAACCGCCATCAACCTCTCCCTCATGGCGCAAAAGATCGGACAAAAGATCACATTAATGTCCTTGCGTTGATAGGAAATGCACTGCACACTCGCATAGATGTTTGTTGCGGCTCGGTCCAAAGGCGGTTTCACATCACTCTTAATCATGAAGTCGTAAGACGAAAACCGTCGCTGACTCAGTGGTTCCGACGACTCGCAGGCAACCGCGAGTTAAGTCAGTCCATGCGCGTCTATTTAAGTTAATTTTACTACGCTTTCATTATCAATATGTCAGTGGAGACGCGTATACGGGACTGGCGTGGCAAGTGCGGACGTGTTCAACTACGCCGGTAAATAGACGCGCATGGACTGACTTAAAATTTGACCAGTGCGCAAAAGGAATCATTAACGTACTAAATTGACCGACAGCCCTGCCAAACTTATTGTGATAGTTATAATATATATAATGAATTACCAGACATAAAATGACCCACATTAAGTATTGTAAAAATGGAAAGGAACCTATAAATTAAATTCGTGATACCATTTAAATTGATATAATTAAATTTAACGTACGTTGGTGACATTTGCATACAAACACTCTTACACTATACTTAAAATAAACCAAAGTCCCATAAAGTCTATGACGGAGGAGGGGAGTGTGCAGAAACGAAAGTGACGTCTAGAAAGTTCTACCAGCAATTTCCATCGCCGCACTCTGTTCTTAAACACGTTGCCCGCAAGTCAAACCAGCTGAACCCAAAGTACAAATCCAGTTCTCGCACTTACTTGTTCTAGAGGCATACCTCTGCAGTCGATGTCCGCCGGGGTCGGATGTAAACCCCGCTCACCTTTTAGCGCCTCTAGCATCGTGTTACATTGATGGTCGGTGCACTAGGCTCACGATATCGCATTCTCCTATACCACCACTGGTGTTACTTCGCCGAGGGTGTCGTGGCATTACCGTCATCTTCAATATTAATCACGTAACGTAGCACTCGTAGCTCATCGCTGAAAAGCCAACTCGTCTACACCCGGACAGTTCCGCGTCCCGCGGTCAACACGCACTCCATGTAAAACAGCTGGTTGCCGCCTCCCCTTCTTACGTCAGCTGACGTCACCCCCCTCCTCTACTGCTACCCCTCACCACGCTCGATCGTTCTGGTTATTTCTAGCGGTTGCCACTACCGAATAAGAATAATAAACGTACAACAAAACAATAAATAAATAATTTACATACACCATTAACTAGTATAATATTATAAAACAATTTACTCATCTTAAAACAAACTTTACGCACCATAAAAGTTATAATAAAAATCAAGACGACTGAGGCCGCCACAAATGGCCTCAACCACCCCGACAAAAAAAATAAAAAAAAGAGATAACTTCCTTGAGCACTTTAACTATCAGGTCCGCGACATTTGGTGGTTGCTTAGCAAGCCACTCCTGAATGAGCCAAGGATTAACACTGAGCTCGTCGTCCCCAAATGACTCATACAACGTCCTGTCAACGACGTACGACTCCACAAAATTCTCATACAATAACTCACCAATCAGTTCCGGGTCCATGTCATTCGTGAGTACCGGAGCATTTGCATTCCTCTTGAGGATGCTAAGCACGGACTCCGTTTGTGATCTATCTCTACGTGCAGGCATCATCGTACGCAACACCGGGCGCATCGTCGTCTTATCTCTTTTTAAACTCGCAGCTTTCGTGCCCGTCAACGAAATACGGTCGATAGACAGTTCCAAATCACTCATCTCGACCATCATCTGGTCGTGACGAGTGTTGACAAGAGACGCGCCAGGCAGTTTGTCGTCATACCAAACCTGAAGATATCCAACATCAAGATCGAACCTACTCGCTACAGATGGCCGGACGGTCCCGTCCGAAACGGCGTCATACAACTTAACGGGAACCTGCACCCAGTGGCTCTGCGCCAGCAACGGTGCCACTATCCTCTGCACGCTGAGATCCACTGCAGCAGCAGTACCAGGTAAATTCAGAATCATAGGAGGGCAATAGCCACCAACGAGACGCATCCTGCGACTCTCGTTCCAACGGTACATTGCCTCAGCAGTCGTAAGTCCAACTTTCGCGACTAATCGTACAACCGCATCTTCCGCATCCGTATAGTAAACAAAACTCCTTGTATGTCTACTGATAGCCACCACAGCGTGCGGCTCGCTCTCGTACAGCTCCAACGCCTTGGTATTCATGCGAACAAGAACCACATTTTCGAAAGTCAAACCCTGCGCCTCATGGATGATAAGGATGCAACTACCTGAAACTTTAGTCACATCCACGAGCGTACGCATAACGTCCTTGTCAGCCTGAAAATGTACAAGATACAAAGTATCGTCTGCCACAACGAGCTGCCGCATTGCGACGTCTCGCGCTCTTTTTGAATCATTCATTCCGCTGGCGCTAGACGCCTCATCCATCCCTCGCTCACGCGCACGATCATTCACATCAATCGCATTCATAAGTTTTGTGACAACATCATTCACACTCGGAAACCAGAGGAAGACGTATAGCTCAAGCGGAAAGCGTGCGTCCTCGGCAAACGGCGCGGCCCCTATAATGGACTGGTAGTCCTCACGCATCTGTTCACGATTCGCTTTGACATAATACGGCATGAAACGATGCTTAGCGACGAAGTCACGGAAGTCATCAAACGCGCAGTACTCATGTCGCCGCAAAAGGTGCTCATGATGCGTCTACGGGACGTACGCCATTTTAACGGGACACTCCGCTAAGTGTCGAAGAGATCTTTCAACCCCATAGACACAACCGAATGTAGTAAGTACCCTGAGCAATTTCGTGATGTCAAAAATGCTTCCCCCGTACCGCTCATTCACACCAAAAGCCAAGTTTTGCGCAATCAAGTCATTAAACATTCGCGCCATACTGTCCGTACAAGATGTCGAGTACTCTTCCAGGTGCTGCGGATCTTTGATGTCACACCTGCCCAGTTTTGTAACAAACTTCAGGGGGTCGGGGATGAAGTGCAACCACCCTCCATCCACCACCAAAAACTTGGAACAAAAGTATGGTACATGGTACTTTCTCAACAACTAGGCTTCCAGGTTAAAAGGGTCCGCCATGCGTTGAGAGGGGTCGTACTGCACAAACACACCCCGTCTGAAATACAACACTCTATCGTCGCCCGCGAAGATACCAAAGAGCACGTCGCTGAAATCGTAACATGCAGCCAAGACGGCCATAAGAAACACGGTATTCCCAAAGAAAGTACTCGCGTCCCCGGACCGCCGCTGGCATTCCACATCAAACTTCACACCATTCAACCGGTCAACAATCGTAGAGTGCAGATGCGCCTCCCTCCAAATAGCGACAAGTTCATCGCTCATGCCAAGCGCAGAAAAGAAACGACACTCAAACTCAAGTGCCGCCTGCGACTGCGACTTGTCATACTTGGACATATTAATCTCAATCTGTGCAACCATGTCCAAAAGCGCAGCGTCGAAACGGGCGTTGACCATGTCCTCGAACTCAGCGACAGAAAGGTCGCTAAATATAAGGACATGAGGAGCCAAAACCGCCATCAACCTCTCCCTCATGGCGCAAAAGATCGGACAAAAGATCACATTAATGTCCTTGCGTTGATAGGAAATGCACTGCACACTCGCATAGATGTTTGTTGCGGCTCGGTCCAAAGGCGGTTTCACATCACTCTTAATCATGAAGTCGTAAGACGAAAACCGTCGCTGACTCAGTGGTTCCGACGACTCGCAGGCAACCGCGAGTTAAGTCAGTCCATGCGCGTCTATTTAAGTTAATTTTACTACGCTTTCATTATCAATATGTCAGTGGAGACGCGTATACGGGACTGGCGTGGCAAGTGCGGACGTGTTCAACTACGCCGGTAAATAGACGCGCATGGACTGACTTAAAATTTGACCTGTGCGCAAAAGGAATCATTAACGTACTAAATTGACCGACAGCCCTGCCAAACTTATTGTGATAGTTATAATATATATAATGAATTACCAGACATATATGACCCACATTAAGTATTGTAAAAAAGGAAAGGAACCTATAAATTCAATTCGTGATACCATTTAAATTGATATAATTAAATTTAACGTACGTTGGTGACATTTCCATACAAACACTCTTACACTACTATACTTAAAATAAACCAAAGTCCCATAAAGTCTATTACGGAGGAGGGGAGGGTGCAAAAACGAAATAGTGACGTCTAGATAGTTATACCAGCAATTTCCATCGCCGCACTCTGTTCTTAAACACGTTGCCCGCAAGTCAAACCAGCTGAACCCAAAGTACAAATCCAGTTCTCGCACTTACTTGTTCTAGAGGCATACCTCTGCAGTCGATGTCCGCCGGGGTCGGATGTAAACCCCGCTCACCTTTTAGCGCCTCTAGCATCGCACTACATTGATGGTCGGTGCACTAGGCTCACGATATCGCATTCTCCTATACCACCACTGGTGTTACTTCGCCGAGGGTGTAGTGGCATTACCGTCATCTTCAATATTAATTACGTAACGTAACACTCGTAGCTCATCGCTGAAAAGCCAACTCGTCTACACCCGGACAGTTCCGCGTCCCGCGGTCAACACGCACTCCATGTAAAACAGCTGGTTGCCGCCTCCCCTTCTTACGTCAGCTGACGTCACCCCCCTCCTCTACTGCTACCCCTCACCCCGCTCGATCGTTCTGGTTATTTCTAGCGGTTGCCACTACCGAATAAGAATAATAAACGTACAACAAAACAATAAATAAATAATTTACATACACCATTAACTAGTATAATATTATAAATAATATTATAAAACAATTTACTCATCTTAAAACAAACTTTACGCACCATAAAAGTTATAATAAAAATCAAGACGACTGAGGCCGCCACAAATGGCCACAACCACCCCGACAAAAAAAATAAAAAAAAGAGATAACTTCCTTGAGCACTTTAACTATCAGGTCTGCGACATTTGGTGGTTGCTTAGCAAGCCACTCCTGAATGAGCCAAGAATTAACACTGAGCTCGTCGTCCCCAAATGACTCATACAATGTCCTGTCAACGACGTACGACTCCACAAAATTCTCATTAAATAACTCACCAATCAGTTCCGGGTCCATGTCATTCGTGAGTACCGGAGCATTTGCATTCCTCTTGAGGATGCTAAGCACGGACTCTGTTTGTGATCTATCTCTACGTGCAGGCATCATCGTACGCAACACCGGGCACATCGTCGTCTTATCTCTTTTTATGCTCGCAGCTTTCGCGACCGTCAACGAAATACGGTCGATAGACAGTTCCAAATCACTCATCTCGACCATCATCTGGTCGTGACGAGTGTTGACAAGAGACGCGCCAGGCAGTTTGTCGTCATACCAAACCTGAAGATATCCAACATCAAGATCGAACTAACTCGATACAGATGGCCGGACGGTCCCGTCCGAAACGGCGTCTATACAACTTAACGGGAACCTGCACACAGTGGCTCTGCGCCAGCAACGGTGCCACTATCCTCTGCACGCTGAGATCCACTGCAGCAGCAGTACCAGGTAAATTCAGAATCATAGGAGGGCAATAGCCACCAACGAGACGCATCCTGCGACTCTCGTTCCAACGGTACATTGCCTCAGCAGTCGTAAGTCCAACTTTCGCGACTAATCGTACAACCGCATCTTCCGCATCCGTATAGTAAACAAAACTCCTTGTATGTCTACTGATAGCCACCACAGCGTGCGGCTCGCTCTCGTACAGCTCCAACGCCTTGGTATTCATGCGAACAAGAACCACATTTTCGAAAGTCAAACCCTGCGCCTCATGGATGATAAGGATGCGACTACCTGAAACTTTAGTCACATCCACGAGCGTACGCATAACGTCCTTGTCAGCCTGAAAATGTACAAGATAATAAGTATCGTCTGCCACAACGAGCTGCCGCATTGCGACGTCTCGCGCTCTTTTTGAATCATTCATTCCGCTGGCGGTAGACGCCTCATCGATCCCTCGCTCACGCGCACGATCATTCACATCAATCGCATTCATAAGTTTTGTGACAACATCATTCACACTCGGAAACCAGAGGAAGACGTATAGCTCAAGCGGAAAGCGTGCGTCCTCGGCAAACGGCGCGGCCCCGATAATGGACTGGTAGTCGTCACGCATTTGTTCACGATTCGCTTTGACATAATACGGCATGAAACGATGCTTAGCGACGAAGTCACGGAAGTCATCGAACGCGCAGTACTCATGTCGCCGCAAATGTGCTCACGATGCGTCCACGGGACGTACGCCATTTTAACGGGACACTCTGCTAAGTGTCGAAGAGATCTTTCAACCCCCTAGACACAACCGCATGTAGTAAGTACCCTGAGCAATTTCGTGATGTCAAAAATGCTTCCCCCGTACCGCTCATTCACACCAAAAGCCAACTTTTGCGCAATCAAGTCATTAAACATTCGCGCCATACTGTCCGTACAAGATGTCGCGTACTCTTCCAGGTGCTGCGGATCTTTGATGTCACACCTGCCCAGTTTTGTAACAAACTTCAGCGGGTCGGGGATGAAGTGCAACCACCCTCCATCCACCACCAAAAACTTGGAACAAAAGTATGGTACATGGTACTTTCTCAACAACTTGGCTTCCAGGTTAAAAGGGTCCGCCATGCGTTGAGAGGGGTCGTACTGCACAAACACACCCCGTCTGAAATACAACACTCTATCGTCGCCCGCGAAGATACCAAAGAGCACGTCGCTGAAATCGTAACATGCAGCCAAGACGGCCATAAGAAACACGGTATTCCCAAAGAAAGTACTCGCGTCCCCGGACCGCCGCTGGCATTCCACATCAAACTTCACACCATTCAACCGGTCAACAATCGTAGAGTGCAGATGCGCCTCCCTCCAAATTGCGACAAGTTCATCGCTCATGCCAAGCGCAGAAAAGAAACGACACTCAAACTCAAGTGCCGCCTGCGACTGCGACTTGTCATACTTGGACATATCAATCTCAATCTGTGCAACCATGTCCAAAAGCGCAGCGTCGAAACGGGCGTTGACCATGTCCTCGAACTCAGCGACAGAAAGGTCGCTAAATATAAGGACATGAGGAGCCAAAACCACCATCAACCTCTCCCTCATGGCGCAAAAGATCGGACAAAAGATCACATTAATGACCTTGCGTTGATAGGAAATGCACTGCACACTCGCATAGATGTTTGTTGCGGCTCGGTCCAAAGGCGGTTTCACATCACTCTTAATCATGAAGTCGTAAGACGAAAACCGTCGCTGACTCAGTGGTTCCGACGACTCGCAGGCAACCGCGAGTTAAGTCAGTCCATGCGCGTCTATTTAAGTTAATTTTACTACGCTTTCATTATCAATATGTCAGTGGAGACGCGTATACGGGACTGGCGTGGCAAGTGCGGACGTGTTCAACTACGCCGGTAAATAGACGCGCATGGACTGACTTAAAATTTGACCAGTGCGCAAAAGGAATCATTAACGTACTTAATTGACCGACAGCCCTGCCAAACTTATTGTGATAGTTATAATATATATAATGAATTACCAGACATAAAATGACCCACATTAAGTATTGTAAAAAAGGAAAGGAACGTATAAATTTAATTCGTGATACCATTTAAATTGATATAATTAAATTTAACGTACGTTGGTGACATTTGCATACAAACACTCTTACACTATACTTAAAATAAACCAAAGTCCCATAAAGTCTATTACGGAGGAGGGGAGTGTGCAGAAACGAAATAGTGACGTCTAGATAGTTCTACCAGCAATTTCCATCGCCGCACTCTGTTCTTAAACACGTTGCCCGCAAGTCAAACCAGCTGAACCCAAAGTACAAATCCAGTTCTCGCACTTACTTGTTCTAGAGGCATACCTCTGCAGTCGATGTCCGCCGGGGTCGGATGTAAACCCCGCTCACCTTTTAGCGCCTCTAGCATCGCGCTACATTGATGGTCGGTGCACTAGGCTCACGATATCGCATTCTCCTATACCACCACTGGTGTTACTTCGCCCAGGGTGTCGTGGCATTACCGTCATCTACAATATTAATCACGTAACGTATCACTCGTAGCTCATCGCTGAAAAGCCAATTCTCGTCTACACCCGGATAGTTCCGCGTCCTAGGTCAACACGCACTCCTCGTCAAAACAGCTGGTTGCCGCCTCCCCTTCTTAAGTCAGCTGACGTCACCCCCCTCCTCTACTGCTACCCCTCACCCCGCTCGATCGTTCTGGTTATTTCTAGCGGTTGCCACTACCGAATAAGAATAATAAACGTACAACAAAACAATAAATAATTTACATACACCATTAACTAGTATAATATTATAAATAATATTATAAAACATTTTACTCATCTTAAAACAAACTTTACGCACCATAAAAGTTACAATAAAAATCAAGACGACTGAGGCCGCCACAAATGGCCTCAAACGGTATCCACCAGAAACTGTAAATTGCCAACTAATATTACAGTAGACGCATGGACCATAAAGGGAGATTTTGTGGGGATGTTGAGGTTAGATGATCTAAGCAGACAAGTCATGAGTGTCCAATTAAATAATGAAGTAATAGCATCATCTGAGGACCTATTAACTGCCTTGCAGGACATACAGACTGTAGATGCAGATCAAGTTCACCAATTGTACGTCATGCTTAACCAGCATAGGGAAACATTTTCAGATAAGCCATTACCTAATAAGTTTTATCAAGCCAAGATCACGATACGGGACGACACCCCATTTCATCGCAAAACGTACCCTATCCCAGCGAAATACTTGGAGGAAGCTACAGCCTATTTACAGCTAATGTTGGAGTGGGATGTGATTAAGCGAGAGGCCAGCCCATATAGCAATCCAATGGTCTGCGTAAGAAAAAATGATGGCTCTGTACGTCTTTGCTTGGACGCTCGGGAGCTTAACAAAATTACAATCCGAGACAGAGAGAGTCCGTGTCAGACTAGTGACATCTTGAGGTTATATCAAGGAGTCCGTTACCTAACCACCCTTGATTTATCAGCCGGTTATTGGCAAATTCAACTTGAACCTTTTTCACGACACTACACCGCATTTTTATTTCGGAACCAGCAGTATACTTTTCAAGTCATGCCATTCGGTCTATGTAATGCCGTTGCCGAATTCACCCGATGCCTAGCCACTACTTTGGGACAGAAATGCAGTTCATTCACTAGAGCATACGTGGATGATATTCTTATCACCTCTAACACTTTTGAGGAACACGCACAACCACATCCACGTCGTGCTGGAGAAGCTACAACAAGCTGGCATGACTGTCGAACTGAAAAAGTCCATCTTCTGTCGTGAGGAATTGCCATTTTTAGGTCATATCCTAACACCTACAGGTATCCGAACCAGCCCAGACAAATTAAAGATTATTCAAGATTTTCCCACACCCAGGAACGTAAGACAGTTGAGAGCGTTCTTAGGAGTGGTGGGGTTTTACAGAAACTATTCAAACAGAATTGCAGCAATTGCTTTGCCACTATTTTTACTGCTAAAGAAGGACAACCCATGGAGTTGGGAGGAAGAACAGGAGAAGGCGTTCGTCGCTTTGAAGAGTATTTTCCTAGAAGAACATGTGATTCACCATCCAGTGCAGGGACAAGAGTTTCTTCTCTACACTGATGCTTCAAATTTAGCGCTTGGATGCAAGTTAGCTCAAAAGAACGAGCAGGATAAAGAGAAAGTGGTAGCAATGGCAAGTAGGACGCTAAGTTCAGCAGAGACGAACTACACCGTCACTGAGAAAGAGGCATTGGCTATCGTCTGGTCTCTCCAGAAATTTAGGGACCTTCTCCTAGGAGAAAAGATCAAGCTTCTGACCGACCATCAGGCGTTAACCTGTTTGAGAGCAGGAAAAGTTTTTGGCAGTCGACTCACCAGATGGTACTTATTACTGCAAGAGTACGACATCGTGATATACCATATAAAGGGAAAGGACAACGAGACGGCAGATTGTTTGAGCCGTATGCCAGAGTGGGAAAGAGAAGGGTTAACATCCGCATCTAACTCCAAAGAGTTTTTAGTGGCTGCCCTGAACTTGAATGAAGTCGCGGTAAACGAAAAATTAAAGGAAATCTTAGGAAGAGTGAAGACGGAGCAGGAGACGGACGAGTTCTGCCAGAAGATTCTTAGAAAATTAACAGAGAGCGAAGGCATGCATCATATACGTCAACACTATTGTTTGTCACCAGAGAGAGTTCTGTTTCGCCACGACAACAACAAGAAAGTCTTTGAAGATTACTGGAAGCCAATAATTCCAGCCAGCATGCAACTAGAAATATGCCACGAAGTCCATGTAACCCTAGGTCACATAGGATCAAGCAAATTAGTAGGAGCCTTGAGAAGACAACTCTATTGGCCTGGTATGCCTAAGACCACTGCCAAGGTAATTTCTGCATGCGACTTATGTCAGAAGTCAAAACAGCCTAAGGAGCATTTGCATGGCGAATTGCAAGCCATTGTTCCAAACCAACCCCTACAGTTAGTGTCCGTTGATTTGTTCGGACCATTACCTCCTTCCAAGGCGGGGGTTAAGTACATATTTGTTTTGATGGACGTATTTTCAAAATATACTAAATTGTACCCCATTGTTAACGCTAATGCGAATACAGTATTAAAGAAATTGAAAGAGTTCTGTGAAGTAGTGGGTAAGCCTAAATGTGTACTGTCAGATTTAGGTACACAATTCCAGAGCAGGGTGTGGCAAGAAGGAGCCCGGAAATTAGGCATAACACCAACTACATCCTCTCCCCGCCATCCACAAAGTAATCAGGTGGAGCGGCAGATGAAAACTTTAGGCAACATGCTACGACTATACTGCCATGACATTCAGCAGAGCTGGATGTGTAAACTTCCTTTCATCGAATGCGTGCTTAACCATACGATACACGCTTCAACCGGTTTGACACCCAACGAGACTCTGAGTCTGGAAAGGTCGGCGGCAATTCCACCAATATATTTACCGGAGTGTAACCACGATCCAGCCAGCAACGACGGATACCACATAAGTGCTGAGGACATCGAGGAACTCGTCAGGGAACGACTAACGTCAGAGGCGAGATTGCGGCAGCGCAGGAAACCGGCCTCTAAGATAAACCAGTTCCAGGTAGGAGACCTCGTCCTGAAGAAAACGGTACCTACAAGTAGAAAATGGGATCACATCACGAGCAAACTATTTTTGTTATATTCGGGACCGTACGTGATCGCCCAACAGCCCCATCCGAACTGTTACACCCTTATCGAACAGGGAACAGGCAAGACCGTAGGAAACTTCAACATCAACCAGTTACGGGCCTACAAACGTCCAGTTATGTGAAGAGTAGCAGCCTGCAAGAGATCCAGATAAGCGGAAATCTACCTACAGAACGAAGGATATCAGGAGATTATAGTTGAAATCTCTACGGAAAGTATAAATGGGTAATGTGGCATTTGAGCCAATTAATGCTCTGAGTTTTATGTCAGTTATGGGCCAATCAGAAAACGTCGTTATCAGCTGTTTATTGAATTGTGTCTTGTGACGAGGACAGGTTAGAAACCGCTCGCACTGGTACTTCTGCAGTATTATTGTTTCAGCGGAATTATTTTGTATTGGGGATACAGTATGTCTAATGAGTACACTGTGTGTCAGGGCTCTAGAGCCATGAAGGCTCTCGACTAGGTTGTTGTCCTAGTTTTATTATTGTTGTATTAATGTGTTTATTGTGTTTTATATATTGTATCGTCCCCAAAATTATGTAACGACACGAAGCTGTTTGGCTTAACTGAGTTCCGATCAGAAATAAGGCTCATGTCATGTTGGAAGTGTAATGTAAATGTCACTTGACTTACCGAATCACGTGAATATTCCTGAGATAGTAGTTCTGTACAGCTAAAATAAGATGTTGATCTTTAATAAGGATAGAAGCTGAAATCTGGATTGTATGTAAAGCAGTATTAAGCCCAGTAATGTTCCATAATAGATCACGAGTCCTACTGTTATGTAAAGTTTGCTATGAATAGAACTGTGAATTAATTATTAGGAGAGGTTTGTTCCGGTTTCTGTCCCCCATGCTATGTGCTGCACTTACTATAGAGCCTTGTCAATGATAGAACTTGGATACGTGTGAATATAATATGTTTTATCATGAAAGTAAAATGAATCTTATAATAGCCCTGAATGTGACAATTTTATCATCAAAGTGATAAAATTCGATTTAAGAGTATGTAATATGAACTATATATTTATATAAGAAAAAGAGGAGTCATATGATTTAGAGGGAAAAGACTCTAGCATTTTTTTTTATTATCCTTAAGGTAGATGATGATTAGATTTAGTTACTGAAGGCAAGGTATTCACACTAATTTGAAGCTATACTAGCTGAGGTATAGATATATATAATTGATGGTTTTAATTGAATGTTGAAATATATGAAAGTTTATATAAAGGAAGTATTAAATTAGGAATTGTCAGGTTATCGTCGATGTAGGATAATGTACTAGGGTAATCTGTGATAGAAATTGATGAAATGTTTTTTTTGTATGTTTGTTAAGTAATATAATAAACTGTTATGCCATCGTATTGATCATGTGGAACTTGTGAATATGTGATAACTATTGAAGTGTTATGTTTAAAAAAAAAAAAAAAAAATGCACATATGTCTTAAAGTAATGTAACAATGAACGCTGTATACTAATGTTTTGTGTAATTCAAAGGAATACTTATATAATCATGGGGAAGATAATTTTGAAATGATAAGTTTACATAGGGAATGACTTGACTCAAACAGTATTTTTTTTTGTTGGTTGGTTAGGGAAGAAAGAAACCAGAAGAATGGAAGAAAAGAACATCGGAGAGATATAATGAATAGGATGTGTACTTGCACTGTATTGAGTGACATGTGTTGAACACTTTATTAAGACTGCGGGAGTGGATTTACAGTGACTGCGGTAACAACTACGATGACTCGATTGGCGGTCATTGCTATGCAGTTTTGGCACTGTAGCATTCTGCAGCATTACGCAGTAGGGTAGCAGCACGTCGTCTGACACCGAGTGTGGCCAGAGTGTACGGCATCGACGGGGTCCATACCGTCATGGCGCAGCTGACACGCCTGTGGTCGAGCGAGTTGTACAAGGACTTCTTTGGTATGTACACAGCGCCCAAATTATTGTTGCTGGATGCAGGTTATGACAGTGTAAATCTTTGTGTCACACATGAACACTGGAAGGTTCAACATTCTATGGCCCTACGGTATAAGACTCTACGAGGAAGGTACAGGACTGGATCTACCGAGCAGGAGTCCCTAGCCACAGAGGAGGTGCGCCATCTGGAGCGGCGGGAGTGAGCAGCTCGACGCTAGCGGTCCAGCAAGCCTTCTCATTTGTTGAACATGCAACCACAGAATTTGTACAGGACAGATTTGGTGATTGAATGTGGAGCGGCTTTCTGTACTTGTAGCACGTACAGACAGGCTTGCTGTAATGTAGATTTTAAATTATGGTCGTTGTGAATGCTGCTATCTTTGTTTCACAACGATATCGATGAACTAGTATCGATTATTCGGTGGACAGTAATATTTAAGTATTATCAAGTTGGCAACATGTATTCAGTATTTTATTTTCGTTTAGCCGAGTGTTTATGTTTTGGCATTTTAGAGTATTTGTGCAGTGTTAATAATTTTATATTATTTTGATTGAATTTTCATGTGGTAAATCACATTTCCTTTATAATGTTAACTAAGTATAACGCCTATACACATGTATGTAATTATTGGTGAAGCAGATCGCCATTAGAAAGTAAGTAATTTTGTTGTATCGTAACAATAAGTGTTGTAAGTTTTAAAATAACAATAGATTTGGAATTGTTTAAAAATTTTAGAAAAAAAAGAGGAGAGAACGCCAGAAAGTTACGAAAATGGCACGATGTATTATTTTGGCTGGTGCCAAATTAATTCAACTTGTAGTAGATTTTGCCGATATTTGTCTAGTTTATATACTAAAAGTGATTTCAACGAGTTTTGGCACAAAAGCAACATAAAATCTGGTTCTATTGTTTGACATTCTGGAAAATCGAGGAGATATTCCAGACGTGGCCAGTTTATTCTAATAAACATCCTCAGCTGGGAGGTAAGCGTCATATAAATACGCTATTGCCGTAATTCGAGGCAATTCACAAATAGTAACAGTGAAATATTAATATGAGAATATATTTGTTGAAAGATTTGCTTTGAAAACTTTGACTTTGAACAACTTGTACGGAATTTTCATGTTGAAACAAATTGTGTTTAATGTGTTAACAAAATGCATGATCTGAGAAAATTATTAATTGAATAGGCCACAGATGAACACATAGACCAATTTATCTTCCTTACTTTCACCTGAAAATATCCAGTGGTAGGGATCACAGATTTCTCGTTGCAGAGACTGAAGTTTAGCCGGAATAATAATTAAATGGAGAATACGTGATTTTGGTAATATGACGCATTTTATGTGCTGTGGTAATGTACATTCATACCCATAGAATTTGAACATTGAAATCAACATATGAAAGGATATACTGGAGTTTTGGTTAGCTTTTTACCAGTTGTTGAAAGTGCAAAACTGTTTGAGTCTTGTTTTTTGTTTAAATTTATAATATATCTACCAGATAGAGTCAAAATGTTATAGTCCGATGTATAATAACAAGCATGGTAATTGTAATATGGATAAATAATTGATTAAGGTTATGGATATATCTTTTGTTAATTGGTGATAAGTTATTTTATGTGTATGATGTTTCATAATTTACACGACTGAGATAAAATTCATAGAATCCTTCTTAGAGTGTTGTTCTGGTAGTCTTAGATCTAATGCCAGTTTTCTGTTATGTATTTATGAGAAAATTATTTCTATTAATTTGAGGTACTACTGTTAATCTATAACTGAGTGTAGTATCTCTGGCGCCCAGGACATTAAATGCACACCGCAGAGTAGTGATAATAATATTGCCCAAGATAAGTACAACACATATAGGTCTCATACTACACAAGAGTTAGTATTAATCCTGAAATAGGAATTTGAGTATGTCGCAGAGTGAGGCGTATTAGCAGTTACGTTAGTCGCAGCAGCGTCGTGCAGAGTTCGTAGACTGGTAACCCAGCCACGGGACCAAGGTCAACGACAACGCACAGTGCGCATCAAGTGCGCGTTCAGTTCAGAGTCGACAGAGACGACATAGAACTACAAGTATAAGTTTTGTAACTTAGTAGCTCACAATGGAAGTAAAAGATTATTATAAATTAATGTTTGGTGGCTACTATACCAAATTATGAATTAAGGTTTTGGAAATGCCAAGTAAATCTAACTTCACCTAATGTAAAATACAAAAAGTTTTTTTTTTTCAATAACATACCTGGAGAGAAAATTTTCACATTGGTGCAGACAATGGTTCCAATCACATTAGGAAATTGAGCAATTTCATAAAAATCCCTGTGGACTTGCTCTATCTCTTCTGCACCTTCGGGAAATTTTATGAACAGTGGTTTTAAATTGGCAATCGCAGAAGATACCCTTTTAACAATTCTGCAGGCAGTACTTGTACTAACGCCTCCAAAATCACCAGCAACTATCAGGAAGCACCCAGCAGCATAAAATCTCAATGCTATGAGTAGTTGCTGCAGTGGGCTTGTAGGGTGATTCCTGGAAATAATAAGTAGGCAAATTTCACAAAAGAAATAAAATTATAATGACACAGTTCATTAAAGTTATACTACAAAATTGTTCTTTATATTAAGTTATAACTAAACAATATCATTGAATACAACACTAGTGTACTTAACTAATATTTTAACATTGCTGGCTTAATCACATAACGTGATTTATAATGATGTATTATATATATATATATATATATATGAAAAGTTGTGCTACGGTAGCAGCCTAGATTGGAACCTTAAAAACATTTAGCTAATGTAAAGCAGATACGTTCAGTTAAATAAGTTTGATTTTCAGGCAATTCACAATTATAATTAACTGAAGAGCTTAAAGTATTTTTTACAAATGAATTTAATTAACCTTTATAATATGCCAAATTCTGGTGTCGCAGCTTTTTGGACAAAAAAAATACATGAATACTAAAATTCGGAAAATATTTTTTTTAAACACCAAAGACGTTCCTCTACTTACCCTAAAGAATGCATTTTAACATTCCAACTGTGATAATATGCGGCCGCTGCTATTTTTTGCTTATCAGTGTGTGTATGTTTAGGAGAACTTAATTTTAATATTAAGAATTGTCAATTAGGTTAGCTAAATTATAAATGCTTTCAAATAAAAAATGTAGAGGGTTAGGTTAGTATGGCTACATTATCAATACTGTCAGCTGTCAATTATCTTGAATGGTTACTTAGGAATTGTCAGTTATACCTTCATTATGATGGCATGTTATTCAAGTATATTTAATGCAGCTGCACTAACCTCATACTGTGCTAAATCACAACAGCAAGCATCATGTACCACAGCATCAATATTTACAGGATCGTGTCCTCAGGATCAAGTGATCTCCTTGGATACACAATACGGAACTTTTACCAGCTATACTAACCTAATTAATAATTCACAATTTTTTTAGGTATTTTAATGTAGGTAGCTTATCTATTCTATAATTTATCTAGCACGTAAGACTATAAAAGAAGACATTGACATAATGCGCTGTTTTATTTCTTTAATGTGTGCTACGAGCATGCACAAAAGCGGCCTCGGAAAGGGATGTTTTAAATGTTAGTTTTGGTAGTGGTTGCATCAATTGCATAGGTATTGTTTATAAACTGTGATTTCTCAGAAACCAATTGGAATATAAAGACACTGTTTTCAGGGTAAACACAAGAACGTCTCTTGTTTAAAAAAAAAAATTATTTACAGAGTTTTAAAAATCTTTTACAGAAAAACAGCAACATAAGAAAATTAACAAATTCTTACCTCACATTAGCATTTTTTGACAGGCCTCCTGAACTTTTTCAGTCGTCTATTTTAGTTATTTATTTTCATTCTATATATCACTTAGGAGTGTTATTAGCTCAGGATGTAGAACAAGCTACACATTATTATGAGTTACAATCATAGTAAATGTTTAGTTCCGTAACATTGGCTATAATTGATGTATAATGTACAATTTATAGATCGTAATATTCACTTAGTATGTGAAATGTTTAAAAGGACGGATAGGTTTAATTTTATCTTGATCAGTGTAGTGCTTAATTTTCTTATCAAATTCTCAGGAATATTATACTGCGCTGGACACTAGATTAATTATTAATAGGCAAAACTAACCATATGTTCGGACAGAATTTCGAACAGTAAATATCAAAAAGTCCATGAAAAAAATTTAAACAACTTATATATATTTCAACTAAAAAACATAAGTCATTACC
Organism: Bacillus rossius redtenbacheri; assembly: GCF_032445375.1. Classification (NCBI taxonomy): domain Eukaryota; kingdom Metazoa; phylum Arthropoda; class Insecta; order Phasmatodea; family Bacillidae; genus Bacillus; species Bacillus rossius. The sequence goes on from NC_086332.1 coordinate 108,415,085, forward strand.
TGTCAGAAGGGAATTCCAAAACATGTTCAATGTTTAGCAAAATCTCATGAACAACACATTTCTTCATTCAAAATCTCATAAAGAAATCAGTTTCATCCAGTTCTTCATAAAAATCAGGCATACGTTGAAATACCCGCGGTCGTGGCAGATGTTCCACAACTTCAGCAATAACATTTATATCAAAAACATAATTTACATCTTCGGCTAGTTCTTCGTACTCCTCCACGGCATCCATTTTATTTTTCTTGATTTGGGACAGTTAGTGCGTCTTAAATAGTTAGGAGCCCGATTTCCACCATCTAAACTAAGGGATGCTTAAGATCACTTAAGAGTTCCTTAACCGTTGGTGAAACGATTCAATGTGCTAGGCAGCCCTTACACAAGCCTTAAGCAGCCGTTAAAAGTTAGGGAACATTGGTGAAACTGGCCATTAAAATCCTGAAGACATCTGTTATGTTCATGTAGCAACATCTGCATTAGATGAACTAATTCTGGATAAACGCCAGGATAAATTCCACAACGAATGTCTTTTTCATGATGTTCGTCACCAACAAAGTATGTTTGAAGAAAAGAAGGTTTCTGGGTAGGTTCAGACATCAAGCTGCCTATTCTGTGATAAACCTGTCCTTGAACTTTGAAAGTTGTGTAAGTTCTTCATTTTACATTTTTATATTATTTTACTTCTCTGTATCTTTTAATTTATTACTTAAAATTAAAAGATAATAATGAACACAATTAAGAATATCATGGATTTGGGCAACTTGTATTATAGTTAACCTAACCTGGTGATCATTAATGAAAAACAAAAATTGGTCGTTAGTCATAAAAATAAAAATAAATATTTATTTTATAATAAATAATTGACATGTGTAACATAAATGACATGAGTTACAGTTTTCTTGAGAAACCAAAGCAACAAAATAATTATGCCAAACCTCGGTTCTGTTACGGTGGGCACATGCACACAAAAGTTCATAAATTTGAAATGTCAACTTTTGTAATTATGTTTGTTAAATTGCTGCAGCTAGTCAGGCACGAAACCCTGACTCCCATGACCACTAGACCTGTGTGTGACAGTTTGTTGATATTGGCGTTTAAATTTAATAAAAATACTGAAAAGTATACACGTTACTCTCTAATTACGCGAGAGACTTTATGAATGTTTGCTGGGACGTAATTACCAACGTACGGCGTTAGTCACTAAATATTAATGCATTCGGCCATACCTGAATCCTGGTATTAGGCATAAAACTTCTAAGCCTTAAATTTCATGGTAAAGTTATTCCCGTGTGCTGCATTAATTTACCGACGCGAATGGTAATTAAATCTTGCGTTTAGCTACAGCTTGCTGAAAGTAGCAGAATTCCACACGGGAATTAATGCAGAATTACACCATCTTCCCGGCGTCAGATTACTTTCTTTTTTCATACATTCAAATTATGCATTGTCGGCACTCGCCAACCAATCCAAACATCGACGCTAAGCGTATTTGGCCCAATAGCCAATCAAAATGTAATTGTACACGGAATTTCGAACACAACGGAGCGTTGTTAATGTGATGTGTCCTCATGGCAACGTCTGAAGCTGATGGTGCTCGTGACCACGCCAAACAAAACACTGCCAAATCTGGGAAACGAAACGAAAAAAAAAAAAAAAACATTATAACAGTAAATACCGTAGTATTACAGTTGGCATAAAATCTCCTTCTCTTACCTCTTTGGGTCCAAAAGATGTCATTTGGAAACATCCATTATACTTACGGGCATTCTTCAGAAAATGTTCTGATAGTGGATCCTGATGAGTCAATAGACTGTGTAAAGGTCCAGCTTAAAAATTTGGACTTTACCACTACTGCAGTACATTCCTTAAGTCTTATCCTTCCATTTCAAAACATGACACCATGGGCAAGTTAAACGTGGACCAGGATTTACAATTTTGTTATTAGAATAATTTATTTTACTATTTTACTTAAAACCGGACAAATGTTTACAAGTCCAGGGCAGTAATTTAGTTTTTGATCTCTTTTCATGATATCTGGCAGTAGCTGCTAGATTAACGTGTGGATTTTATCTTTGTAAGCCTTTTTCATAGCTTTTTTCATAACTTCAGAGGCCACTCCAGAGGCCACTCCAGAGGCCACTCCAGTGTTTCAGGGGCACTAGGCAACCTGCGTTAACATCATAAGATTCAATGCTATTTTCATTTTGCTTAAACCTTATTAACTAATATAGATTTCGAAATGATGCTTGCTTGATATGTAAGACAAAAATGCTCTTATCAAAGCCCCTTTCTTCAAAAACGTGCATAAATTATGGTTTTATACTAATCTTTACCAATATGCATAAGTTTATTGTCTAGGTTTGAACCATAATTTATGCACATTTTTGAAGAAAGGGGCTTTGATAAGAGCATCGTTGTCTTACATATCAAGCAAGCATCATTTCGAAATCTATATTAGTTAATAAGTTATAAGCAAAATTAAAATAGCATTGAATCTTATGAGGTTAACGCGGGTTGCATAGTGCTCCTGAAACACTGGAGTGGCCTCTTCAGGATGAGTTTGATTATACTTCTGAACAGCTTGTTTTAAGATTTCAGGATGACTTTCATTATATTTTCTAACGACCTCTTTTTTTCTATGGCTTTAAGTATATCTTGAAGTAGCCTCTCTCAGTTGTTTAGTTCTGATTGCGCTAGAAAATAGTTTTCTTTGTTTTTTTCCGCTTTTTGATTGCATTAATCTTTCAGTTACAGAAGTATATTCATCACAATTCAATAGAGCTGTATCAGAATTTGATTGAGGGGGAGGCAAATTTGTTACAACTTCGATATCCGATTCAAGATTGTTATCAAAATTGTATTATGGTTTAGTAATATCACTATTTAAGGGTTCAAATAATGGAACTAAAGCATCATAATGACCATCGTTGAAGTTTCTCGTAAACCTGAGTCTTTTAATTCCATCTAATGCTTCGCCAAACGTAGCCCTGAGACAGCCATTTTGATATACTGAAACGTAAATGAACAAAAATTTTTTTGAGCTTGGGTAAGTATTATAATAAAATTTAATTGAAACAAATAGTTGAAAATTTATATTATAACCATAAATAAAATTTGATTAAATGTATTGATTATCAATAACTAGAGACATGCAAAAGGTGTGTTTATTTTGTGATGAAAAGTGATGTTATTTTACCTTAAAATCAGTGTTATTTTTACCTAAAAGTGGGTTTATTATTTTTATTTTTGATTTGAAGTGTACAAAATATGAAGTGAACATTGTAATATAATTGCACCATCAATTGAAACATAAATTAAAATTACACAAATATAGGTTAAAAAGACACAAGTTTAAGAACTCAGATTCTAAATGAAGTCAACCCAATAATTTCAGAACCAAAGTACTTTGACACAACATTTAACTTTCAAATGAAAAAATATCCATTGTAACTAAATTGCCTTGTTTCAAATTAGTTCTCTTGTCAGTGAGAACATTATTGTATTGTGACAAGAAGCGTTCCGAATCAACTTTGGCACACAATATCCACACTGCTTTCCTTCATTGGTTTCTCAACTATCTGTTTTAACTCTCCAAAACCTGTGGTCAGCTCCTGGCCATTTCTTTCAGAGTAGAAACTTTACACAACTTAGCAAGCAAAATAGGGCTCATGTCTGTAATCAAAATATTTTGTGGATCAAAGACAGTCAGTGTCACAAAGTCAAGTCTGCTTGGATCTGTAGCCATCAAGCTGGTAAGCTTCACTAGAGATTTTGTAGCCACTTGCACTAAACTTCTTTTCACAGCAGCTGCTTTCGTGATGTACATGTGGTCCAAAACTTTTTTTGTTTCGTCAAAAAAAATGCACTGCTTCATGTTTTCAAAGTCGCGCTGCACCTTGGTAAGCTTACCATGCAAAATATGAGTGTTTGGTGTAGCTCCAGCCTTCTAGCCTCGTTATTAAATTAACAAGAAACTTTCCGTGATCTTTCACAACAACCGCCGGCACTGAATCACACTTATTTCACTGTCACTTAAGAAAGAGGACAAGAACAGCACAGAATTATTTTGGGTAGCCTTCATTTCATCTGACTTGCAAAACTCTACAACCGAATGAAAGTAGTCAGCAAGGTAGAAAACCCTTCCAAACCAGGAATTCCACCTTGTGACTACAGGCATTGTAAACAACTGGCAGTTTTCACCTTTATTCTCTCTGAGGAACTGAGAATACAAGTGTTTCCTCTTCCTCGTGTTCAGAAACACATTCTTTGTTTTGAAAACTACTTCATTGAGATCTTTCAACTCCTGAGCCAAAATGTTGCCAACAAGACTTAGCTTGTGTGCCCAACATTGCACATGTTGAAGATCTTCCCAACTATAAATTTTAAGCCTTCAACACACTTTGTCATATATATAGCTGAATTTGTAGTTATGCTTTTCACATCTTCATATTTCACTTCATATGTTTTGAGTGAATCCAGAATAGCTCGAATGCAATGTGTGGCATTGGCACCACCAAGAAGTTCAGGACTAGAATCTGTCAAAATCCTAAAAAGCACAACTAACACGCACCTCCCCATTTTGTCTGTTGTCTCGTCGCAAAGAATGTCAATCTTACCTCTTCAAGACATGAACTAGCTAGCTCAGGAACATATTTTTCTCTAAGAGTTCTTGAGTGTGGTCAATTGCCAGCTCCTTCAATATATGTATCCAACGACTGATCAAGAGTTCTGACCGCCCTAGGCTAATTATGAGGACGCGCCCCCGCCAGGTGTATACTACCTATAAAAGTTTTCAGATCGATCTGCAAGTGAAACTAACGTTATCATTTAATCTGCACGACATTCAACCTTAGGGTGGCAAACCATTTTTTTAGCTGACCATACATAAAGGCAAAGCACCTCACGCATTATATGACCAAAATCATGACAAGTGACTGCAGGCTACCAAGTAGAAAACCAAATTCATGTCGTGTTTGGCCGCATGACTTGTATTGGCTTAGTTTCTATAGACAACTTAGTTGTTGCGGCCATTGACCATGAGCGTGGTCATCTAGTGTGTGAAGTTGCTTTGACTTCTACTATTTTTGAAATATTTACACTTCTGTTTTTATCTTTAAAAAAAAAAAGGGAGGCATCATACTAGTGAAACATTTTTGCAACTGATTATTGATTTTATTGAAAATTATAGTAATTAGGTAATTATTATTAGTTTCTACAAAAGGCCTTTTTCAGAGTTTAGCGTTTGCAAATCTTTCCACAGTTTTTTCAAATTTAATAGTTTGTAAAAAATCATTTTCTATGTACATTAGCGAGAGCGCTGCAAGTTTTTGCTGGCGGATTGTGGAGCGCAAGTAATTTTTTACACTTTTAAGTGCTGAAAAAGACCTTTCGCCGCTGCAGTTGTTAACACTCATTGTCAAAAAAATTCTTAATATTATCTCCACTAGGGGTGAGCCGATCACCACATTTGCCGATCATGCCGATGCCAGAAATGTGGTACCGATCATGCAGATTTTTTTGACCAATTAGTGCTTTTTTAAGTTGGTTGTAAAATATGCTCCAAATTACTTGAAAAGTATTGCATAAAGATACAAACGTGATCACTGTTGGTAAAAAAAAATATATGCACAGTATATATATGCACAATATATTGCACAGTCATGAAATGACATTAAATGTCTCGACAAATTTGTGGTGTTGAAGCCACGTGTCGAATTTCCACCACGTGAAATTTTGGCTTTGCAAAGGTTCCATCTTGCTTTCCCCTCAACGCCTACAACAACGGTAAATTGTTTCCAAACAAAGCTGCTTTTCTTTGACATTTACAATCAAAATGCAACATTTAACTGGAAAATATAAACTCCAATTTTTAACTCTGACTTTCAAAACATTAACAAAATTACTAAACGAAAATACTGTTGTAGCATGCCAGACAGTCGAGGTCAACTATCGCAGTTTGTTACACAATCGATTAGTAATGGATTGTTTTCAATCGAGTCGTCCATATTCATACCCGTGTTTTATCGCACAATCGTTGCACCATTAATTTAAGACTTCCAAATTTGGAGGGAAAAAAACGTCGCAATATTTTTTGGTCCCGCTGTTAGATTCTAACTGCTTTGTGTATGTAGTTTTCCCATATAAAACAATGTATTTTACAGTTGAAATCTATTATTCATTTGTATTTTACCGTTTACGTATTAAATTTACAGAAATACGAAGTTGTCTAATGTGTAAATTTTCCTTTAAAGATGTTTTCAAAAGTTTTAACCTTTATCTGTTTGTCTTCGTCACCGCTACGTATCGCATATAAAAATGTAGCTGGTTGACATTGTTCATGTTTAATTATGTTGATTCAGATGTAGAGCGAGAGCACGTCGTCGAATATCGATATTGATAGCTCGCCGTACGCATGCAACGTGCGTGCTCTTTCTCTTGTCGAGTTAACTAAATTTAATAACCCGCACTTTTTCATGATAAGTGTGTACTACAACGATAGTTCAGAAAACAAACCTAGACAACGTAGCAAACACAACGATGAAAATAAACAAGTAGTATGGACAACACGACGAATTGCATTTTCTTTTTTCTATTTTAAGTTGAACAAAATGTTTTTGTTGCATGACTTATTAAATGGTTTGGTATGCTTTTGTTTATTTTTTTTAAACAAACGTACTTTTCATGAATATGTTTATTTTTTTTAAGAATAACCTTACTTATTTTTTTCTGCAAAAAAGATTAAAACACGTAAGTAACGTAAATGTTACTTAAAAACGTCAAGCAACCGATTTAAAGCTAAAAATATGTCGGCGCTTTTGTGTTACGTAAAGAGATTTTTTTGTCTTCAGAAAGCGGTAATCAGCAAAAAGGCCTGGCATGCACGAAGCCGATCATGCAAATGACAAAATGACCAAAATCGGCCGATCTTAATAATCGGCAATCGGCATCGGCTCACTCCTAATCTCCACATTTGGTAATATGCATGAAATATTATAACTTTTTATAAACTGCAACAAACCCTTTGGGGTTCTGGCAGAAATAGAATGCTCGGCCTCGGTGTCAGATTTTAAAAACTGCGCTAAATGAACGCATTCTTCTGCAATGGTTTCTTCTAAATCAGTGGCATATAGTTGCTTTGCTTCTAATAAGTTCATGCAGTTTCCATAAGAAACCAAACTTTGTGGTTACTGTATTATAAATAATTTGCCGGTTTTTTAAGTGCACTTTAAGACAATCAATAGCTACATAATAATTATTAACGATGAAAGATTGTCTTCCTTCTAACTCAATATGCCCCATTTTAACTTCATCACAATGAAATTTTGGTTTCTTTCTTCTTCTTACATTTTTTTGTATGTGGTCACTTCGCATCTCTTGATTGCCTCTGATTCAAAATTTTCAAACTCTTTTTCGTCACCCAACGTATCAAGATGAGCATGTAATGTCTCATAAAGAGTAACAACGTTAGATGAATCAACAGAACTTGCTTGTAGCTGTGCACTAACGATTTTAAACTTTACGAGCACAGCATTATTGTAATTTCTAGAGTTTTATTTTTCTAATATTGCTTTTGCTTCTATTTTTCTATTTTGGTCTCTTTACTTTGATTTTCATCTCCGCAAATAGAGTTTAATGCTTCCAGAACTTGTTTATATGAACTGTATAAGGCTTTGCTTGCATCTGCTCGCGCACTCCATCGAGTTTTTGTATAGATGTTTTAGTACCGTCGATTCTGCATCCAATTCGGATAACAAAATTTGCCACTTGCTTGTAGATCCAGAAAAAAAATTGTATAGTTGTTGTTCCAGTGTAGAAAAAGCAGCTGACTCGTCACTACTTTTCACGGCAGCCGATCCCACGAGTTGCAGAGAATGCGCTGCACAAGGAACAAAAGTAGCCAGAGGATTTACAGCTTTAATTATTGACTGAAGACCTTTGTATTGACCAGACATATTGCTAGTATTATCTTAACTTTGGCCACGACAATCTTTAATATCAAGTTCCAAAGTTTTATCAATTGTCGCAAGAACAGCCTTCTCCATGTCTTCACCTTTATGACCGCAATTGGGTAAAAATGTGACAAAGCGTTCGACAGGTTCTCCGTTAGGCAAAATATAACGAATTATAAATGTCAACTGATCGGTGTGTGAAATATGTGGAGTAGAATCAATGCTAATCAAATAATATTTTGCTTTTTTTTATTTCTCCTATAATCGAAAGTCGATCTTCGTCAGCCAGAAGTAAAATTAATTCATCGATTATAGAGGATGACAAGTACGATTGAGAACCTCTGCCTTTTTGTCCAAATCTTACCAAATGCTCAGCCATGAAACGATAAAATTTAGATATAAGCTCAATACAGCCAAGAAAATTTAAGTTTAGTGCAGATCCAATAATTTCATTTTGACCGTGAAATGGAAGCCCACGCAGAGCTAAAAACGTAATTGTTTCTATTACACGTAGTAATACAATTTTCCAATAAGTTATTTCTTAATTATATTGTTTGACTATTTAGGTATCGAATCGTAAAAGTTTTCCTCTACATACATATTGTCCCAAAAATTTACGATGATCCGGAGAATTGTCATGATCGGTTATTAAGTTAGAATTTTTCCAGTCATTAAATTCACTTTTGGCAATTACGGATGTTCCTCTATATAATTTTCAAGGACCACAAAATACGTGACCTGTGGATTCTGAGTATACTAACCAGCTTCTCTTCACAATTTCGCCATTAACAAGCTTTATATCAAACTTATTTTTAGATAGAAATATTTTTTTATTTTTATTCTGCCTTTCTGATCTGGAAAAATCTTATTCTTCGTTTTGTTGCAGTCCTTTTTTAACAAAATAATCTCAAAATTCATCGTTTACTTGCCACAGTGCAGGGTCACCTGACGTAATAGATGGCTTTTCTTCTATTAGATTTTCGTCTTCATTGTAGATCGTCGGCGTCGTCGCTACTATAGGGCTGGTGTTGGACGGAGAAACGTAAGAACAGTCCGCGATAGAGGGACCAGGGCAAGAAATCGCTGGCGATAGTGCAGCATTTGTCACCGTTTTGTTCTTTTCTGCAGAGCTAAAAAAAATGTTTCTAGTTTACGAGTATGTTTTAAAATGTCTTCTATCTTCTTTTCCTTTTCTTTTGCTTTTTTTTCTCTATTCTGCTCCACTTGGCTTTTTCACTATTGAACTAATCTCATTACAACTCATAATTTTAAAAAAACACGGAAACACTAAGGAAAGGACAATAAATATCAATCACTAAAAACCAATATACTCGAGTGCGTGATATGACGGACGAACGATGATTAACGAATGAGATAAGACAAATGAAGCGCGGCAAAGTATACTAACTATTAACCACCGGGGAGTTGATTTGTTTCATCGTGTGGGGCGAGCTGCGCTGTTGCCAGCTCGCTTGACCACCGACCGATTCGAGTGACAAGTCAGTGTTTATCTTATGCACGCTTTTTAAAATTTCAAAATTGTTAAAATGAGGGAGTCCCAAGCTCTTTCAGATCACAGCGCATTTAGTTTTAGTGTTTTGTCTCGGTCTAGTTGAAATATGTAGGGTAGATGCAATGATGCTAGATTAATAGTTCATGCGAAGACACAATTTCAGCGCACCCCCCGATCCTCGCGCCCTAGGCTGCAGCCTAATTAGCCTAAAGGTTAATCAGGCCCTGATCCATCCAACTCCGAATGTTGGTATCATAAAGTTTTCCCAGTGGTATATTTGCTTTAAGGGGATTGGTGCACCAGCATCGTATTAAAAAAACAATATATTTGTTAATGATTCAGCTGCTAGAGAAAATTTGAACCATTCTGGTGTAAAATTTTTTTTTAATTTTTTTATTTTAATTTAGTTATTGCTGATTTTCGGGAATTTTTTAAATTCAAGCTTTATTAAAAAACTATAAACAATTCAGTGGTAAAACTTAGGCAGATAAATTTTCAGACACGGGAGATATGACTGTGACCATTATTTTATCTGTAATCATTATTATTTTAATGTATTTACAATTTGAATTTTAATAACTGAGCTGCTACGAAATTGCGTGATATTCATTTGCGAATTTAATAACATTCGCGTTTTCATTTTTAATTCAAACGCCAACATATCTGTCGGCTGAATGATTGCCTTTATTTTAGTCTTTAGTTTATTGCAGTCGGACCTAAAGTAAAAACGTAGCTGTAGAAGTTTGAGCAGCGTGCAAGCTCGGATACGAGAAATTATGGAGCGCGCTGGACAGTAGTGACACCTTGCGACTGTTTCCCCAACTTTTTGCAGCCAGCCCACCCTGCCACAGCTGTCTGCTGTTTACTAAGAGGAGACGGGATTTCGCGCGAAACTGATATGAAGGCCAACGTACTCATTTTCAGTAGATAAGAGAACGTGCTTGGTCTAGCTCGGCGTATAATTGAATGGTTATTCTCTGTTATTATTTAGCACAGTGATTTAGCCAGATGTTTTTTTGTTGTAAGCGTGAGATTTATTCAGGAATAAAATGCCGAAGAAACTCCACCAAGCAGAGTACACAAAAGAACAAAACTATCGAAAGCCATTAGAGCGCTTAGAAAAAAGAATAAAGAAAGATAAGAGATTATTTTATTATAGCTTTTTTTTACCATACATTTATTTTTCAGAGTTGCGTATGTACAACGCGATGGACGCGATGCGACAACAAAAAGATGTGTAAAATTGTAAACATGATTTTTTTTTTCCAGCAATGCGTGAACCGTTCATAAACTATATTCAACATGTATCCGTATAATTACGTTTGAATTTTTTTATGACAGGCATCAATGTTAACAAGTTTATTAAGCCACAATAGACTTTTTTCAGAAAAATAAGTGTAGCAGTAAACACTCAACATAGTCTCACACAAAATCAGTTTACATGAATGCAGTTTTAAGAAGTAAGCTACGTAAATAATATTTAAACATTATTTAATATCTGCTGGTAACGTTTCCAAAGTAACAGCTTCGCCTTCATTCACAAACAATTTTCGTGAGCTTATTAATTTATTTTGCTGGCGTTTCGTTGGTGACTGTTAGGACTGCAAAATTAGTAAACATTTTTCACCCTATCCTGAGTTAAATCTAAGTGTGCGCGGTTCGATGAGGACCTGTGTCTCATGCTTACGCCTTTACACTCTACTCATGCGGGGTATTAACCATGCGCGTAAGGGCGCGTTGCCAATGACTTGTACGATAGTCTCAACAATCCCCTACGGACTCGAAAAATGTCACCTGCTCATTGGCTACTTGACTTGTGACAACTGTTTGTTGTAATGCCTGTGATTCATCGTTGATTTTGTTGAGGAGTTTTCAGTGATTCAGAGCTTCCCATTTAACTGTGGCCGAATTGAAGAAGCAGTACAAATGTTACATGCTTGAATCCATAGCGAATGGAAACCACAAATATTTACTGATGTAGTGGTTAGTAAAAAAAATATATATTATTCGTTTCGCGTCCATCGCTTCGCGCCATGTTGGCTCCTATATTATATGGATTTACAAAATATAACGATTCATTTACGACACTTAAGATAAGGTGTGTAGGATTTTAAGAATTCACTTGAATTAATATTTAAGAACATATTTCAGGATAACTTGTGAAGACGCTCGTACAGACGGCACCGGTTGTGATGACTCATTGTTACCAGAGCAGGGGCCACGCATGTGAAACCTCAACACAACTCGAAAATCAGTAAGTGTTACATTGAAATGTGTCTGCTACAAATGTTCAGGAATTATAATTTTGAAATCGAGTAGAAATATTCCTGCAATTAGCATTAGGTATATTTTAATAGACATTGAAAGCGAATCATTAAGTAGCTTCAAAATCCAAATACCAGAATACAGATAGTCTGTAACAATACAGACCTCTCCGACTAGATATGGTCTAGATTGTTAATAGTAACACATTTGAAAAAAAACTGACTAGTTACTGAATATGTTGAAATTATGGTAAACCTGTTACTTTAGATGATTGGTGATGAAATAATGTCTCTTGGAAACTACATAAAATTTTAACTGCTTTTATTTCGCAAATCACCATGGCGGCCATTTTACGATCACGATTTAGTTCTTAAATTTTAAATTAGTTTATTTGTTGAGAGCCTGGTACAATGTGTCTGACCACTAAAGCGATCCGAGCCGCGTAGTGTATACTACTGCGAGGTTGCCGAAGTAGGCTCGGGTCGGGACGAATTTCACTGTGAAAAAACAAAGGTTTTTAATACATGGAAAATTATCCCAAAGCCGAAAATTTGTACAGCAGTAGAATGAACATTTCTTAGTAACACGTCAAAAGTTTAAGTACTGCCGCAAACCTTGTGCGTCACACCAAAAACGAGCAGTTAAGTCCAAAATGACATTTTTTTGCAACGATCCACAATAATGGATATTGCAAATGCAGTTTATGGATTAGACCGTCAGTATGGAACCCAAAATAATCTAGAAACATTGCCCTATCTGAGGATAGTGATAAAAAGCACAAAGTTTAAACATGTTTCTATAAAATAGACCATTTAAATCATTAAAGTTAACGAATTCACTTTCATTCAATTTTAAGGAAATATAAATACATCTTACATAAACTTAAAGATCCCAACGTGGAAATCGCTTAAAGTAAACGTTGTTGCATATTTATTCATCTTTAAATTGGTATATTTTTTAAGTGTCTCATACAATTAGTCTGACCACTAAAGCGATCCGAGCCGCGTAGTGTATACTACTGCGAGATAGCCGAAGTAGGCTCGGGTTGGGACGAATTTCGCTGTTAGGAAACAAAAAATTTTAATACATGGAAAATTATCCCAAAGCAAAAATTTTGTACATTAGTAGAATGAACATTTCTTAGTAACACGTCAAAAGTTTACCGATGAAACCTTGTGATCACACCAATAATGAGCAGTTGAGTCCTTAATGATAATTTCTACAATGATCCACAAAAATGTTTCGTAAATTTAATAACTTTAATACTTTTTTAAGTCGGTTCTCATTATGGCACCAAAGTAATATAAAAGAATGTCCTACATGGTAATTGTGATAAACACCTCAAAGTTTAAACGTCCTATTATTAAATTGGTAATTTTAATCATAAAAAGTAAGAAAAAAATATTTTTTTTATAGAAATTTGACTACATGTTACACAAATATGTTGTGCGTAGCGTCAAAATCACTTCATAAATATTGTCTGTTTTTTTTTTTTTTTTTTTTTTTTAAATGTGTATATTTTGAGTGTCTGGTACAATAGTCTGACCACTGATGTATTTCAAGCTGCGTAGTGTGTTTGCAGCAGTGTTAAAGTCGCTTGTGCTGGGACGTTTTTTGCTCCAGAAAACTAAGGTTTTTAATGTATGGTAATTACAGACTGAATTTTACTCTGAAAGAATAAACGTTTCCTAACTACAAGTGATTTTTTCTGCAAACGTAGATAAAAATCTTCCAGGATGCGATTTGCTTAGGTAAAAATGTTAGTATGATGGACTCTTTAATTTCTAAATTATAAATAAATCTATTGAACTTCCTAGAAAGTTGTGATAAACTGACGATATTGCGCGAGTAGCAGACCCGTACGTGACTACAGAGAAAGGCTATTTTCCTTGACCGTTAGGATTTATGGGACGAACACCCTCTCACAGCTAGAGTCATAAAATACGGTCAAACTCTTGCAAAAACATCCACCATCACTCTTTGCCACTAGCAATTCAACGAAGTCAGCTAGGTGCAGCACTCCAATAAATTAACTTAGAAAAAAATACTAAATATGTAATTCTATCAATACATTTTACAACACAACTTATGTTTTATTTATTTTCTGGGAAAAATAATATTATCATACGAATTATGTTATAAAAGTGACAAAACTCACATTTACGGTGTATCGTTTTCTTCAATTGTTATGTAGTAAACTAATTTTATACAATTAAATATATATATATTTTATAATATAGGCTACATTAAAATTTTGCGTAGTTCTGATCGAAAATAATATAATGTATTAGAAATAAAAAAATAATTATATTTTTTGGTATTAAAATAATTTTTAATAATTAAATTTTTATAACAAAATACGAACACACATATATAAAACCAGAGGTCCTCTAAAATTTTGATTTACAAGTTCCAAGCAGAAATTGTTTATTGTTAATTTTAATGTATCAAAAATCATTCATATAAGAAAAAAGAATATGTAGTATATCTCAATAGATGTAACATGAATACACCCTATCATATGCATTAAATATATTTTAAGTAATCCTTAAATAAGACCAAGTTTATTGAGTGTCGCAGTACGCAGCGTGTTTCTAAGCACGCCGGCCGCGAAAGATCAGTACGGCCGCAGTACACTGCAACGCTCGGGCAGCTTTCATGAGGCAACTAATTATGCTAGACTCTTTATAAATATACTATCTTAAAGCTAAAAGTATAATTATAACCATTTATTTAGACATTTTTTCGCATTGGGCTCTTCAAATCGGTGTAAATCGTATTTTTATCTGGGTGGCAAAGATAAAAAATATATATGTCGTGAATTAATCGCTTTATATCATATCTTAAATATTAAAAATTTAATTTTTTTTCTTACATTAATGGGTGTATTACAGTTTCTAGATTATTTTGGTAGGTTTACGGACAGTCAAAATTAAAAACTGTATACTTGGGTAGCATTTTAATGGACTGATGTAAGTTGCTGTCACCTAGGACTTAAATGCAAATTTTCGGTGATAACGCACAAGGTCTACAGCGGTAAACTTTCGGTATATTATTAAGCATAGTCAACTCTACCACAGTACAAAAATCCAGCTTTGGACAAATTTTTCGCAGGTTTGTGCCTTTTTAAGTCTTGGTTTCCTGGAGTAACACGAAAGTCTACGCGGGGAAGGGCGGCTACCTGATCCGAGAATGAAGGATAGGGCGAGATGGGAAGCGAAGATAAGATCTGGTTTCGTGGTTCGCTTTCCGTCCGTGTTGGAGAGAGAGAGAGAGAGAGAGAGAGAGAGAGAGAGAGAGAAAGGCGATATTGTGGAAGACCTTCGAAAGATTCCCGCTAGATGGCAGGCCTCAGAGCTGCAACCTCCGACAACCTCCCCTCACAGAAGCTCTCTCGCCACTAACTTGCCAAATCTAAGCCGCTAGCTTATATATGTGCTGGCTGGCCTTACAGTAGTAATAAACAAGCATTTATGAAACACTTAAGCTCATTTCCAACAAATTCTGACGAATGACTGTTTTTTGTCCTGCACCAATCCCCTTAACAAAAGCTTCCACCGTGTTTTCGCCTTTTTTCGTTTGCTGAATATTTTTTTTTCTTTTTTGCAGTTTGCAACACAGTTGAGAGATTATTGCTAGCAGCCAGTCTCTTGTGGTTATCACTTTCCACAAGTTTCGTGCAGGTGTCCTTTCTATCCTACGAGACAGTAACATTGCAGTGTTGACACATTAATGTTCTTTCATCACTCGCATAGAACCCACGATCACTAAATTCGCGCTCATGAAGTTTGGTGGTTGCTTGAGGTTTTGCAATATTTTACACTTTGACACTTCTGCTGGGAAATATGAAGACGTTTTCTATCACAAACTACAGTTTTTATAAAATAGTGGCACTGTAAACAACATTTTTAAAATAAAATTATAATTCTAAAACAGAAAACGTAATTGTTAAGATTGTTTACAGTACGAGAACAAATAAAAACAGTTTTCACAGTCCATAGTAGATGCAAGATGAACAGTTGTGCGTAATTCATAATTTGCTTTACGACACAAGCGCTGTAACGCACAAAATATCCAACTAAATGGCCGTACATTACTCTTTTACTCTGTAAACGTGCCTTCGAGAGTACGTGAGCATATTAGTACACGAGTGCAGTTCGCCAAGAATGTGTCGTATCAAATAAGGGGTGAGCCGATGCCGATTGCCGATTATTAAGATCGGCCGATTTTGGTCATTTTTGTCATTTTTGTCATTTGCATGATCTGCTTCATGCATGCCGATCCTTTTTGCCGATTACCGCTTTCTAAAGACAAAAAAAATCTCTACCTAACACAAAAGCGCCGACATATTTTTTTGCTTCAGAACTGTTGCTTGACGTTTTTAAGTAACAATTACGTTACTTACGTGTTTTAATCTTTTCTGCAGAAAAAAAATTAAGTAAAGTTATTCTTAAAAAATAAACATATTAATGAAAAGTAGGTTTGTTAAAAAAGAGTAAACAAAAGCACACCAAACCATTTAATAAGTCATGCATAGGGGCTTGTTCTTTTCGCGATCGTGATTAAACGACGATAAACGCGAAATCACCGTAAAATACAGTTTTTACGCGAAATCACCATAACACACCGTTTTTACATGAAATTTAGTATTAAAACGCGAATTCGCAGTGTTTTTAAGCGAAATTTAAATACTGGGTAAAATACTTGTCTCCTCACTGGTAAACAAACACCGCAACATGGCCGCCACTGAACATTAGTCATAAATGCACTAAAGCAAACAAAAGTTTACACACGCTCACGTCATAATATTAAACTCAAAAATATACTGTAAAGATACATAAAACTACGGTGTTTATTTTCCTTTCCGGCATAATGTTTGGATAGATGAGACAAACAGGCGAAGTTTTAAAGCCTACGCACACCGCTCGGGGCACTGACGTCAGCTTGGAACAGCGACACCCGATAAATACAAAAGCAAGCAGATGATTGGGCGAACGGTGGCTGTGTTTGGAACAGCCTTACGTGAGTGGCCATACCACGTCAGCCGGGGGCGCTGGCATATTGTTGGAACAGCGTCTTAATATCAAGCTGAAAGCATTTTAAATCGCACCAAAAAGCGGAAAAATGTAAACAAACATTCATTTTCGAATGGTGTGACGATGATGATTAGTTGGTCAACAGTATGTTAAAGATTTCGTTAAAGGGATTAATAAATTTTCAGATTAGTTTATGGGAACAACTAATAATCAGTGTCTAAATCAATAGTTTGTCATACAAATATGTAACCTATTTGTTTAGGGAATTCAGTAATGAGTAGTTTCAAGTAAAATTATTAACTTAAGTAATTTGGAGCATATTTTACAACCAACTTAAAAAAGCACTAATCGGTCTAAAAAATCGGCATGATCGGTACCACATTTCTGGCATCTGCATGATCGGCAAATGTGATCGGCTCACCCCTATATCAAATAAATAATAAAACGTAAACATTGGCAAGTGTAGTCTTTACGTTGGTGTTATCAATTGTGACAATGGCTGTTTATTTACTTTTTTGAAGTTACCAAACTGCAGGAAAGTGTGGTTATTCATGGTAAAAAGATGTATTTCACAAAAAATTTGCTTTATTGGGAATTATGTAAAAGTGTGGTTATTCGTGTTTAACTAACGAATTTCGCGTAAAAATACCTTTAATTGCAAATGCGAAATTTGCCTTTCCCTATCAATAACTTAACAAATGAAATAAAAAAAAAAATTATGTTTAAAAAACTTTAGAAATTAATGAACGGATGTCTTTAAATTTAATTAAGAATATAGTAATTACTATTAAATGGAGATGGAATGAATATTTCATTACTTTTTTTATAAGTTTAATTACACTGGCCAACAAAAAAATATTTTTTGTTATGTTTCCTTCACTTCGTGAGTAAATCTTACTAATTTTGGGTTGAAAAAAAATGAAAATGACAATGAAAAAATTTTATTAGCTCTAGTTTCTGTGATACACCATGGGTAAAAATATATAACGTTGACAAATTGTGGCAAATCTGTAAATTTTAAACCATAATTTTATCAACATTATAAATTAATTTGGATTTATTAAATAATGGTTAAATATTTTTAAGAGATGAAAATTAATGGCAGAATACTTGGCAGGTTGGATATTATTACCATCATGTGGATTTCATTTTTCTTTTGGCCTGTCTCTTGTAGGTGAGTTCTGGAGCATCCCTACACACGCACCAACAGTAATCTGCAAGCGTTGATTCATTCCAACGGCCTTGATATCTTTGTTCCATTACAGAAATATCCTGATGGAATCTCTCACCGTGTTCATCACTGACCGCACCACAAGTAGGAGGGAAAAAGTCTAGATGAGAGTGGAGAAAATGAATTTTGAGAGACATGTTGCATCCAAGTTCATGATATTTTTGTAGAAGTATCCTCACCAACTGGACATAGTTATCTTCTCTTTTGTTCCCCAAAAAACCTTTAATAACTCTTGAATGCATTCCAAGCTTCCTTTTCTTTCCCCTCCAAAACTCTGTCAAACGCAGGATCCTTCACAAGCTCCCGAATTTGTGGCCCAACAAAAACACCTTCCTTAACTTTTGCATCACTTAAGAAAGCAAATTTTTCCCTCAAATATCTAAAGGCCTCTCCTTCTTTGTTCATGCCTTTGACAAAGTTTTTCATCAAACCGAGTTTTATATGTAGTGGTGGAAGAAATATATCTTTCGGGTCGACGAGAGGCAGGGCAACAACATTTTTTTCACTAGGGCCAAGATTTCTTGCAGGCCAGTCTGTTTGAATGTAATGTGATTTCTTATCCCTTCTGTCCCACATACATAAAAAGTAGCAGTATTTAGTATACCCCAGTTGCATTCCTAAAAGTATAGCGATGTCCTTTAGATCACCACAGATTTTCCACTTGTGTTCAGCATATTTGATTGAGTGGAGGAGGGCTTTCATGTTTTCATAAGTCTCTTTCATGTGAACTGCATGTCCAAAAGGAATAGAAGGAAGACGGTTACCCTTGTGAAGTAATACAGCTTTCAAACTAAGCTTCTACGAATCTATGAATAGCCTC
The DNA here is from genome assembly GCF_032445375.1 of Bacillus rossius redtenbacheri. Classification (NCBI taxonomy): domain Eukaryota; kingdom Metazoa; phylum Arthropoda; class Insecta; order Phasmatodea; family Bacillidae; genus Bacillus; species Bacillus rossius. The sequence goes on from NC_086332.1 coordinate 108,433,899, forward strand.
CATTCAGTAGGATCATGGTTCAAATTCAAACATTTCATCAAGCCATTAATGTTGCAGCATACTACAAGGTTGTTTTTCTTTTCAAAAAAAGGAAGGAGATCCTTCGAATGCTGTCTATACTGTGATACCCTGACATCATGCTGGAGAAGATTCCACTGCTGTAGTCTTGAGCCTAGAAGTTCTGCCTTATCCTTTGACAAATCAAGGTCTCGAATGAGATCACTTAATTCCGCTTGACTCAGTCTGTGTGGTTTATCATCTGTTTCCTTAAAATCAGGGTCGTGAGATGTGCTAGGCTGGCTGAGTTCTTCTGCACTATCTTCATTTTCCACTTCAAGTTCATAACTGTGGGGTGGGGTAGGTATTTGTAAACCATCTGAATGTGGAATTGGTCGAATAGCCAAAGGAATATTTGGGTATTGAACTGTTCTTTTTTTCTTTGTTGACAATCCCGACTTTATTGGTGGAGTCAAGCAGAAATAGCAGTCATTTATATGGTTTGTAGGCTCCCGCCAAACCATGGGCACAGCAAAAAGCATAGATCGTTTTTTTATTTTTCAGCCATTCTCTTAAAGTAACTTAACAAGAGTTACAACATATATGTGGAGCCCACGACTTATCTTGGTGACCTACCGTAACACCAAAATAATGCTGATAAGCAGTCTTAACAGCAAGAGTTAAGATTGCGTTTCTGTGACGAAAATGTTACTTCACCACAAATATAACAAAAGTTATTCACTGAATTCACACAACTTCGTGGCATTTTGGTTTAGTACACTTAAATATCACTCCAAAACATTAAATTCGAATAAGAAAACAACAGAAACCACATCAAGCACTATCTGAAGAACAGAAATCACGTATATAACCTCAAAATAGCTGAACAACGTTTGTTTTTGTCAGTTAACAGGTGTACCAACATCCAAAAACTAACTTTCTCAACAAAGTGAAAGTTGAGCATGTAAAAAGTGACATGTTACTGTATCTTGAAAACAAGAGCTAGTTTGTCATTTTCGAGGTGATTTTTGAACTCGGGGGGTTAAAATACATAATAACATATTCAGTGTTGGCCAGTGTTATTTAAAATTATGGTGATAAATTAAATATGGAAAATAGTTGAGTATATTAGAATTATATAGTTTTAAACAGACAATCTTTTTAAATAAAAACTCACTAAAACAGCAAGAATATGAAGAATAACTTCCTATGATTTCACTGACTTTAAATATCAATAAAATCACTTCTTAATTGAGTAACAATTAACTAAATTATCATCAACTACTTACTTTAACGAACATTATACTCAACTAAAAAAATCACCAAAACAAAAAAAAAATAACAAGAACATTTGAATCAGTTTTTCTAAAGGGGCTTATGTCAAATTCTGTAAACTTTCGGGAAAACACAAAAAACTGTGTTAACACTGAACCAGGTAAAACATAAGAGTTTTTTAACTAGTAGGTCGTAGACCAATAATAAACTGATGTAATCCCATGGAAAATGACACATTATAACGTACATGTACTTTGAATTGGGGAACAAAAAACGAAAAGTTACATGCATTGAAAATTATTTAAAATTCATCTAAATTACTTAATTTAATGGTCATAATGTGAATGATTACTGAAAAGCATGCAGAACCCTTTAAGAAAAGCTTACATTTAAGTACTGTGAATGCAGTTCACAAATAATGTTTTCTTTTGTTACAAATGCAAGATTACCAAAGAGGTTATACAATGTCATAATTACTGCTTGGCACTGAATATGGCAAAACAATAGCAATAAAACAAAAGAAAGTCAAGTGCTATATAGTACTATGATATCAGTGTTCATCATCTTGCTCACTGGCATTTACACTCGGCCAAGATAACAGCTGTGAGTAGTATTCCTTGTGCTCATGAGGAATGTAGGTTGTGATTTGCATTAGATCTTGTATTTTAGCTCTTTTAATAGGGATTTGTCCTGTCGGGTTTGAATGTGATGATGGATGAATTGGTGTCCCTGACGTTAGAGCAATGAAGAATGTATGGTCTATAAGACCATTCACTGAATACCCTTTCATGTAACTCTTTCGTTCATGGCAGTACACAAAGTAGAAAAGAGAACTGATTGAAAAGTTAAGTCGTTTGTTTCTAGGTTTACTCTTTGTTTTTTCAGAGATGACAATTCTTGTGTAGTAATATTGCCACCAGTTTTTGAAGTCGAGAATGTCATTCGCCATCACTTTCTTAACCACAAACTTTCCAGGAAAGCTACTTTGTATAATGTGACTAGTTAGTTCATGTGCTTTGAAGATTCTGTCATGTTTTCGATGTTTGCTGATAATAGTGAAATCTTTGTCGCATGGTAAAACGCTATGTCCCCTGACAGGAAAGTACTGTTGAATTGTCTCAAATCGACCCATATCCGTCAGCGACAGAAGAAAGCGAGAGACAGTTTGGTTTTTATTTTGTCCCGTACAATTATTAGAAAATACATAGAGCTCCGTTTTTTCATGTGGTATGTCTTTAAGAAAATCGGTTAAAAATGTACACACTTCATCTGGGGACTTTCTACCATTTCCTTCATGGTGCACGTACATGGTGCTCCTTTTTTATTTGATATTATTGATGCAGAATATGTTGACTGTAAGTTGTCTTAAATAGTATAGCTCCTGAACAGGAATCTTAGGTAAATTTACATTCTGCATGTAATCAATTGCTATAGTTAAAACATTGCTTTCTTTGTGCCCCTCTTATAAAACTTGCTGTTCTTTTTGCCACCTCATTAAGATGTGGAGATTTTATTTTGAGGTTAAGTTCTTCACATGTGCAACAGGTATCTGCCTGAGGTCTACCAAATCTATATTCAAAACGCTTGGTAAAATCACTCCAGTAGGTGTAGTATGAAACGTGACTGGACTGAGGGGTACTTTTCTTTGAATAGTTTCCACATTTTCTTTATTGAGATTTCAGAGCTCAAATAGTACACCTTTGCCCCCGTATAATGTGATTCGTGTAATGGAAAAGACCTGATATGTTCATGGATAGCCTCATGAACATCTGCAGATAGACTGTTACTAATACCTCTACCTCTTTTGTCTTAAGACTTTCCAGCCATTTTCAGTTCTCGGATTCTTCTTACTTGTTTTTCACTCACAGAAAATATACAAAGAAATGCTTGAATACATACCTTCATTCTAACTGTTCCCACCATTATATGATAACGAAATGTAGCACCTTTCAAAATTTTGGGATTATCTTTGTCTTGTGGTCGCCTCTGTTTAACTTGTTCAACGTCTATCAAGCCTTGCAGAAACAAATCTTGCACATTTTTACTTGGTAGATCGTAAAATCGTACAAACATATCCAGGCAGTTGTCTTCTCCCAAATCATCCAAGCATTTTTGTGTGCCTAAATGTAGGCCTATGTAAGAAGTTATCGACACCATGTAAAACTGAAAATAGCCAAAATGATGTTACACCCTTTAAAAAAAACAGATTCATTTATAGATTAATATTAACAGGCCATTTATTTCTAGCAATGGTACAAAAACTAAATTTTGGATTTAGTTTATGTTAAACAACTAAATTACATCAATATCAGGCACAAAAGATTTTCTTTACATTTTGTCTAATTTCTAATGGTGGGAAGTATAATTCCCATGGCCCACAGCAGGAACAAAAAATATGTAACATCATTACTTTGTCTTTCACTAGTCCTTCAAGCTTACGTCCTATGAAAAACTGTTTTCTTCCATAGTTACATAATGACAACCTGAGATGTCAAACACATGTTATTTTCCATGAAACATTCTGAAACATGGTTCAATACACAATTGTACACTGCATGTTTTGCAAATATACCTCGTTCTCTTGTCGTGCACTTTCGTACAGCAGAGACGGCACCTTCTGTATGTTTTTTCTCCAAAATAGGCATGTGGACACCTACTTTGTTATACCACACCCCTTTTGGAACAGTCTTCTTGTTGCTCAGGAAGCTTACTGGTGTTCATTTTCGTTTTTATTTGAGAAATAGCCATCAACTGTCTTGCTAGTAGTAGCCGAAAACTAAGGTGGTTATGAGATGCCCATTCTTTTCTGCTGATCTTCCACAAGATGTATTACCTCATTGACTTAGCAATCGTAAATGCATTTATGATTCTGTGCCACCATTTTCGAGAACGTCGTCCTATTGCATAACGTTCCCGCAGTTGTTCAAAGTGATCAACGCCTCCCATGATCTCATTGTATGTAGCAATACCAGTTGGGCAGCTCACATGACAACTTGTTCCATCCTTGTTCTTCCTTGAGACTGTCGTGGTGCACATAGAGTTGTTTTAGGTTGTAAGAATGGTTACCGGTTTCCTGTCCATCCATTTGATAGCTGCAATACCTTTTTTGCACTGGAACTGAAACTCTCCTAATAAACTTTTTGTTCACATTAGGCCCATCAAGAGAAACTTGTAATAATTTTTTTAGATCTAGATTCTTTAGACCTTTAAGAAAACCATTCAACAAATCTACAGCAGTTGAATGGCCCAGAAACACAGAATTCAAGTACCGTGTGCTCACCTCACCACTTTCTGTATTCCAAAAGCGAATCATTAGTCCATTTGCCCTTTTTGTGTCACAGTGTTTAGAGATTCATCTAATCCCACCACAAAATATGCACAGCTGTTACACAACTCAAAAAGCTGTGTCTGAAAATAAGGAGCCAAGCCATACAAGATAATATATTATGCTATTTTTGTTTTATGAAGCTGCATTTTTGATGCTATAGAGGAATCTGTAAACATTTTACTGAAGAGGGATATACTGTTTTCACTTCCCCTTAATGGCAAATGGTGCATAACTGTATTTATACACCAAATGACTTCTGCTTTGGTCAGATCATCATTTATCACAAAACCTATTTTAGGTGATTTACCTGAGCTTGTCATCTTAAGTGCAAAATTACCAATATTAGATTGTCGCAGTTATAGTGGTGTTCTCTCCTAGGTCTCCCTTTGGCCCCGGTAGGGTTGCATAGAGATGTTCCCTAGTGAGACGAGACTTCACTCTACATCCAAATTATAACCGAGACTGCCTACTCGGGTGGATGGGTCTGGTTGCTGAAGCTACTGGATGTTCCGCGGGGGTGTCGGAGGGAAGGGCCTAATTATTTCAGGTGCATATCCCCATCGGGGGATTCCCTTCAGATGGTCCTTGGTGGCTCGTGATGCCTCTTTCTGGGGCTATTGCCCTGGCCAGCAGGAGTGGGGTTACTTCCAACCGGGGTGTGGTGCGTAGGTACTGGCTGGAAGGGGGCTGCAATGCTCTGGCAGCGGGCCGCCGCTGCTCGGTCTCGAGCCTTCTCGTAGACCCAAGGTGCCTTGTCAGGGAGTCGCCCTCCACGGGAATGTACCTGGGGTAGAAAAGGGGTATCGAGCTATTCCCTGGGGTTTTCCGGGGGCTCTTCTGGTTTCCCCTGGGATGGTCCCTCTCCCCGAAAGCACAAGTTACTCGATTTGGAGAAACACCAGTTTATTCGTTATTCCTCTAAAAACTATCTCCTGTTTATCTGCAGCCTATATAGGCAGATCCTATCACTCTCGCCCTATATACACTCGACTCGTCTGGTTACGAACTCGCGAGCGACGCGGAAGACAGACTCCCGATGGCCGGCGCGGTTGCTCGGAGTTCTTGGTTAACGAGGTGAGCCGGAGCTAGATGACTGGAGTGGTGCGGTGCCTCCAGGACACCAACTGCCCTCCTGGGCCTTTTATACCCGGGGCGTGACGTAGGGAGGGCTGGGCGCTTCCAGGAATTCCAGCAGGGCCAACGTGACTTGGACGGCCTCGGAATGGAGGGAGAGGGGAAAGCGGGAGGAGGCGGCCGGGTAGGCGGTGGTGGGGGAGGAGGGGGAGGCGAGGGGTGGCGGCTGGTAGTAGTGTGTGCGCCCATTCGGGTGGTTGGCATGTCAACCAAGGACGCGGCGTGGTTGTCCTGGCAACGGCGATGCGGCGGTGTCGGCGGCGGCGGCTCGCACACGTGTTTAAGCAGATAGGGGCTGACGGCTTCGTGATTATTGACGTGCGCGGCACGTCGCACGTCAAGATGCTTTTTCAGAGCTCAATGAAGATGCTCCTGTTGTTGAAGTTAAAGTGGCTGGTTCTGCAACATTCTTCTCAGATTCACGAGGTGATGACAGTTTAAAAAATTTCTTAACACACTTGCTTCATCCACTGTCACGAACAGCATGTGAATGTTCCACACCTGCCATGTGGCTTCGTACAGCTCGCTTACCCATATAACTTAAGCAAAATGTTGTCTTACATTTAGAACAAAATGCCGAAAATCAGTCTTTCTCAACAGGTTGCAGCCACGAAGAAAAATCAAGAAAAATCGCTGTCAAGAAGCCATCGGTCGTTGAATGAAGTCTTTCTCATCTTCTACATTTTAGAGAGGGCCTATTACAAACTATATTGTGGTAAAGAAACCTATATCGTCCGTGAATACGTGAAGTTATACGACTTTTAAAACGCACCAAAGCCAACGCCACATTGCTATCACATTCACCACACAGCGGTCTCTATAAAGAAAGTACAGTAAGTCCTCTATTTACGTCGTTTCGGATTAACGTCGCTAATGTTTGAGTACTCATGTTTCAATTTAAGTTGTCGCCGATTCACAATAACGTCGTTTACAATGACTGTAAATCTTTATTTTAACCAAAACACCGTATATAATTCGTTTATAATTCTTTGTTTACTTCGGTAGTTAATTTATGCTATGTAGCGTAAGCTACACGTTCACCGCCTTATCTTATCATGCATCATGAGGGACGCTTCCTGCTCTCCGCTGCTCTCCGCGTGGTGATGCAATACTACCAGCCCGCCCGCTCGGCCACCCACGTATCTCGCACGTAGAAGTGTTATCTACTTCCCGCAACGACACAGCATTTTCTCCTACCCCTTTTCGTCCAACTCCTTGTCACTTCAGTCGCTATGATATCATTGAGTTGGCCGGAGTTTTAAACGTGCCGTTGTTACGTAAAATGATATAATTTATATTGTTTGCGACATAAATTTAAAGTAGTGTTTCTCATGAAAAATATTTTACATTGATTTTTATTAGAATTATTCCCGTACGTAAATTGTAAGAATTGCGCCGCGCTATTGTATAACCTCTTTTAGGTGTTTATTACTTCATGTGATTGTTTTAAATCAAGGGCTCTCAATGTTTGTCATACTTATAGTACTTTTATTGTATGTATGCATTTCTTTTGACTTTGTTCTTACCAGCCTCCTAAAGAAAACAGTTGTTTTCTCCCGCGAATGACTTAAAGTAAAATCTGTGTAGCGCTAAACCACTTTGTATCCTTACACTTTGAATGCATTATGCGTTTATATTACGTACAGTATGTACTATATATCTGTTTTTATATTTCAATCAATAAAGGTAATAAAGCAGCTGGTTAAATAACCATTCTATAAAGCTGAGAAGTACTAGTTGGACTTGTTTCCCACGCTGTGGGTTGTAATTTGCTGATAAAATTGCCCGTTGTCACGTCTGTATGCCAGCGCTTCCGGCCGACCTTGGGCCGTGGTCGGCCGGTGGCATGAAACATGGCTCATTTTGTGTAGTTTCTATTTCAGGAACGTAACCCCGACGTAAACCGAGGACTTACTGTACTCCTAAAGCTATGAACACGTGTGTGCTGGATCAGCATCTGTTATCACATCCTTTCTCTACGCTTCCGCATATCTCACTTCCTTTATCTTTGTTTGCTGCTTATGTATTTACAGGAGGGAAAGGAGTGAAGAAAAGTATTGATTCACATTACGTTGTAGCAAACAGCCTGCGTGATGCGTATCAACTGACAACCATATAACTGCAGTGTATGCTAGAGCCAGCCACGGCAAGCGAGACCAGAGTGCCGGCCGCGTCGAGACTGATGTGGCGGGCGGCACACGGCCAGTACAGCCTAGGCGGGCCTACCTGCGGCACTGATGAACCTTTCACAGCTTGTATTCAGCTCTCCTAACTCCCTCGTTGTTAGAAACATGCTGACTCCTCTTCTGGGTTTTAGACAATTTACTTGTGAGTGCTTAGGCCTATTTTACTTCAAATATCCTGCACTTTATTCGTCACCATCTTCTATTTTCTAGAGTGCGCTGGCTGTATTCTGTGCCAGTGACCATTCCTTAAAATAACGACTGTCTGCTCTTTTTTTTGTTTAAATAGGACTTTTTGAAAAAGAATTTATGATTTATAAATTATTCACAATAAGCACCGCAAATGAAAGCGAGATCATATGGTATCACAACCATGTAAATAGATGGCAGAAGGTAGCACAGGGTCATATGTAATTTTATCTACTTTATTTTCGTAACTAAATAAGTAAAGCAGATTATCCGAGGTATGATTCCCATTCATTAGTGCGGATAATCGTGAGTTAACTAATTGAAATAAAAGCGTTATTTTGCAACACAGGCAATGAAACTCACAATAAACATGGTTTTCCAATAATTGGGTGGAGGGGGGGTCGTTGAAAATCGGTAAATCGTTTTTGACGAAACATCGATTTAGCGTAAACATTTTCGGTAATCATAGCACTTCTTTAAATCGGGGCTGTACTGTAGATGTTTTGTGTCGCATTTCCACTTTTAGGGACAAGAATCGACAGTATCGATCGTATCGACTCGGCTAGCTTAGCGGAAGTTATAATTGCGCAATTTAAAAATTGTGGTAGAGTGACTACAGATGTAGTACGGATGTTCCCGTAACTACGGTATTATCGCTTACTTTATAGTTTACAACTTGATACCTAAGTTGAAAATACGATAAACGTACCATAAAACGATACTAAATTCTCTCATTACTAGCACGGCGCGGAAAATTATATGATTTCACAATGGCAAACAAAAAATCTGTAAGATTTTAGATGCTTCCGTAAAATTGTAATACCTCGTGATTTCCGTACAAATTACGGGAGAATCGTACAAGTTGGCAGGTATACATTCAAACATGTTTACACACCCAACTCAGAAAATTCCCTGACCATTAATGAATTCCCTGTTTTCCTGATGGGTGGACAACCTGTATATACATATATATAAAGTTATTTGTGTTATTGTTCAGTTGAAACACTCCTACGTGTTCTAACAGTCAGAGTTTTAAAACTTTTAACCAGACATGTCTCCCCAATCACAGAAGGGAGGCAGGCGGCACCAGCTTGCCACAACAACCACGTAGTTCTTTACACTTATTAAAAATTACTTGTGCCTAGTAAGTTACTAGTCACAAGTAACATACATAGCATATTGGATATTGACATAATGTAGACACAAGAGGTTTCATTAAAAAAAGTAATGAAGTTTTTATCTATATTAAAAAAAATATTCATAGTCTGGTTCTTGGCCTCTATCTCTAGAAGTTAAGCCACCTCATGTGAGCTGGTCAGCAAGGACACACGTGGTGGGGAAGGTAAGCGGTAGCTCTGGAGCTCTTCCAGGGTGAGGGGGCGTCCCTGAGGGCCCCGCCACCACCAGCAGCCCCTCGGGCAGGCTCGTGGTAGCCGTGGAGGAGGGCATATGCGACGGTCCCTCTTGCACCTCTTCAGCGAAGAAGGCCGCTGCAATGTCAGGAGGTATGCATTCCGCCACTTCTTCTGCGAAGAAGGCTGCCATGATGTCGGCCTGGATCTGCTCCATTTTTTGAGGGGGAGATCTGTAGAACATCACATAATTCAAGCATCGCGTTCGCTACTGTTACAACACCACATTTCATTCAAATCAGATCAGCATTTAAAAAAAGCTATCTAGCCTGAAATAATATATGTTAAGTTCAATCTAGCCTGAAAAAAAATATGTTAAGATCAAGCTATCATGTAACAGTTTACATCAGGGCAGAATATAAAAAAGGATTCTAGCCTTGCCTGAAAAAAATACATTAAGGTCAAGCCATCACGTAACAATTTGATTTAACTGCTGCAACAGGATAGATTGAATACCTCTATAGAAATTTTTTTTTAAACTTACCGACAGTTTATTCTCCACATGCATAATGAAGGGATCCAGTGGAGCAAATTGGACTCGACGGAGGGGGTGGGAGGTTCAGAGAGCGCTGTTGTATTCCTACAACCGTCCCTCGGGAGTCAGCTAGGGAGGCAGTATACAATGCTGTTATTTGCCTTTAACCCTCATTAGTCCTACGAGCAGGGGAGTAGGTGAGAGCGATGCTGTGTTCCTACAACCACTGCTCGGAGGAAACATCAGCAGTGTACCACTCTGTCCGACTACTGAACGTTAACGGGAAAAAAAAAATTAGAATGGATGAGGCGAGGCACGAGCTGGGAAAGGGTGTGGATGTTTATGCCCCCAAGGTAAAGTGCTAACACCGTCTTCAGAAAGCCAACGCTTATCGTCTCCTGAAGACAGTGCTACCTTGTTCACTCGCTCCATAAACACGGCATGGCCTCGCGATAGTAAATGATACTGAGTGCCGAAAATCCGAGAATTTTGAAGTAAACAATCCAGGTACTGAGGGAACAGGAGCGAACACAGTACATTGGCCTTAACACCCATGGCTTTACTCGTAGAAGAGCCATCCTCCATCTTAAATGCTTAAAGCTTCGGGCAAAGACCCACATACTCAGTGATTATCTTGCCAGCGACTTCATCTGTCATCACCCTTGTTGACTAAGGTGAAGCGTTGATCATTACCTGGTGCATAATTAGAAGTATCAAAACGGGAAGCTAAGTCAGGGCGAATCGAATCGTAAATGTTGTCACACACAACGTGGTAAATCAGAGTATCAGTATCCGAGTACAAGAGATGCAGAGACTGTGGAGGGAATTTTTTTTGCTTATAGTCATAAGAAATATCATATAAAATTAATTTTGACAAATCTAAAGTTGCGACGCCCGTGTACAAAGGCTTATCGAATGTTATCAAACCTTTCTGCAACTGTGAGGACTAAACTTTCATCGATGATTTGCCAAGCCTTGAATGTCAGACGAGCAATCAGCTCAGCTGCCTCATAAATAGTCATATACCTCAAAGCAATATGGATATCTCTGTGTTTGCGAGTATTCTTCAAACTTTTACCGTAGACACTGTTGGGAAGTAATTCAAAAAACTATTTTTCGAAGGGATTCGCAGCCTGGGCACGATGCTCAGCATTAAAGGCTATGTAATCCCTCATCCAGGCCGCCTGCTCAAACCGCAATACGCGGTGATCGTGGCCGATGACCGCCCCATACCTAAAGTAGTGCCGCAGTGTTTTAGCATGGACAAAATAGTTATTACGCTGTGCAAGCGTTAACAGTAATTTACTCATACACCCGTTTGGCGGTACACCATTCACAGGGGCCAGAGACAGATCTGATAGGCGATCATGACCTTCATCGGAAAAGGTCAAATCCACTTCCACGAAATAGGATGTATCACCATCAATGTCAATGGTGTTGAAATCGCAACTCGCGTACTATTCCCTGGGAACCCACTGGAAATTACCCACAGGCAGCTTGCCCAACATTGTGTAAGCATACCTTTTATGTTTTTCACTCGACACATGTTTCACCAAAGTATCGCTTCTTTCATGTTCGAGCCGGCAGTTGCAAAATTTACACATCAAATTACTTTCACACATGTAAAAACCTTCACCAACAAACTCCTTAACCCGGTCGTTTGCCGAGACTTTATTCTTCGGCATTATGAAATATTTGTGTTTCAGAATAATTTACATTGATTTGCCGTAGCAAAATTCACCAAACCTACGTTTCAAACCATTTAAAATCATACAATATAAACTGAAAACAGTACCGTTTGCTGGTTTCGTGAACTAAACAACAAACAAAACATTAGTTTTGAATAGTCTTAGATGTTCACTTAACTAAAACAAATAATTTCAACACAAATATAACATGCTACACTAGCGCTTCGCTGCGGGCTATTGCGTCAGATTGGTATCGCAACGTCCAAATATACGAAAATTGTTTAATGTGTTCACCACCATCACGCGTCAATCATGTAGTCTATGGTAAAACTTCTGAACTTGTAGCAGTACGCATCTCGTAAATTAAGGTTATGTTGCGGACTTCGTCATATTTCGCATTATTTCGCGGACTTCGACATATTTCGGTGTTATTTCGTTTTATCGCGATTCACCATAAAATCGTGCCTCTAGTAATGACTATAATATGTCAGCCAGCAAACAAGTATCCACCTTAAGATAACTAAATGTGTACTCTTTCAATGTGGCACAATGGAAGACGTCCCAAGCTATTTGAGCGTGAGTATAGTCCAGATCACTCACGTCCATGCCGCTCATTACTTATTGAACTCTTCCCATCTAGGTAGTGAAGTGCTCTGCAATTGAAGGGTTTCTGGCAAAAACAACCAATGTTGAAAAAATGAAATTTTCAGGAGAAACAAATAAATTTCTAAATGTGATTCTATGTTAAAATTACATCTGGGTACTTGTCCATACACGTGAATACAAGAAAAAAACAGTTTGTTGAAGTTTTTATTGTTGAAAGATTATAATTAGCCTTTTTAAAATTAAATAGTTTCTGACATTGGTTGTTTCTGCCTATAATTTTGATGGAAAAAACAATACATACCTTAAATTTATCAGATAATGCAGCAGAAATTCTACTTCTACATGCATATTTGAGACAGTGGCAATATCTCAGTTAACAAAAAATTGTTGATGGACAATGTTAATTTTATGTATTTCTGATAGTTTCCTTGCTTTTGGTTTTTACATCACACATGTTTGAAAACTGAATGAGAAATAGCACAGTAATGTGATGGTTCACTAAAATGTCTTCACTCGATGCATCCACCACTGTTGTCGTCTTCATCTATATCAATATCGCCACTAATACATTCTGGACTCTCTTCCAGCTGTGTGTAAAACACCATGCTTTCTGGCCTCTGAAGGAATGCACACAATCATTTTATGTCCTGCATCTTCCCTGGTGAAAGAGAAATTGGACCTCCATACAATGGAGTTAGTTCTATACTTTCAGGAAGCACAGTTTTGTTACGAATGTTGCACTTATCCCAGTGGCCAAAGTATGTATTCCTTTTCAAAACATAGCGGCAGTTATCTATGATTTCCATCAGGCGAAGATTTCTGAGAGCCAGGGATGGTCTTGGCATTTTTAAGAAGTAAGGAGCTTGTGCAAGTTTGAAATCATAAAGCATTTCCTGGGTCACAACGACGACATCAAATGGAGATGGTCTGCTGCGACAGCTACGGATAATTTCATTCCAGTCTTTGGTACTTTTGGTGAAGTAGTTCTCTTTTTCTTCTCAATCAGTGCAAAGTCTTGATCATTTGGAAGAAAGGAGTGGCCCCTCATCGGAAAAATGTGAGTCAATTTTTTGAAGAGATGGAGGTAGTGAACTAGTATGTATTGGAAATAGACCATTGTATGATTTTTATTCTGTCCAGAGCATCCATCACTCGGTAGAACTAGATGATCAGCATTTATTTTCATAAACATGCGTTGTAACATAGTTACATGACAATACAAATGCACAGAGATACACAAGTGGCAAGAGGAAACAACCAACATCCAGGGAGGTGGAGAAGCAGCTGGGCTCTCTTCTTCTCTTCTCGGGGTCGTCTTCCGGACTTGGTAAGGTCGTACTCTCTTCATACTTCATGCAGGAGCTCGATGCTGAAGTGGAACAGCTGGGCACTCTTCTTTTCTTCTTCCCATCATCTTCAGGACTTGTTGAAGCATCTTCTCTCATCTTCGGCATTGATAGGCTCTTCTTGCATAGTGGGACTTTCTCCAGATACATGACATAAAAGATTGATGTATCTTTACCCCATATAACAACATGTACGTGACTTCATTTGCTACCTTCCTTCTTACAGGGTGTCGACAAATCTGGAAAACAGGGAAATGTCAGGGAATTTTAACCTAGCCTCATAAAAGTCAGGGAAATTCTCTAGGCAATTAATAATTATTTTACTAAAATTTACAATTACTGCTTGCTTGCGCATCAATATTTTCTGTTGCGGTTTTTCTAGGACGTTTAACAAAATTAGTTGTGTAGTACCGTACTTTCCGGTAGGGTGTGCTAGTGTGTTCTTTTTGTTCTGTGCCAGAGGCAGTTTCTTGTTATGTTTTGGTAATGGCTGCCGGCCGGATTCGTGTGTGTGGATGTTATTACCCTCCAAAAATTGATAGTTTCAAAACTCTTTCTTCTGCTATTAAAGAAGCAAAGCTTGCATTCTTCATAACCGTGGCCAATCATGTTGAATCTTTTCTCACTGAATTCCAATCAGATCTACCTTTGGCCCCTTTTTTGCACAGTGCTCTCACATCTGTTTTGAACAACCTAATGACAAGGTTTGTAAAAGAAGAGGTACTTAAAACAGCAAGTAGTCCTAAATCTATAGATGTAAAAGATACTAAGAATCTAACATCATTTGAAAAAATTGATATAAGGTTTGCATGTCGTGCTGCACTAAAGACCTTCAGATTATGGAGTTCCATCGTGATTGTTGCAATGCATTAACGAAAATGGTGTCAAAGTTGTTGGAACGTAGTCCTTTAGCTTATCCACTGACAAGAGCAATTACATGCTTTGATCCTTCTGTCGCAGCTGATCCCAAACTTCGAGCACGGCGAATGACTTCTCTGCTTGACATTCTGACGGAAAATCGTTGGCTTTCTGGTTCAACCGCTGACAATGTTCTTACAGAATTTCAGCGCGTGTGTATTCTTCCTTCTGTAACAGTATCTCTTATGAAGTACACAAGAAGTTCATTTTGGAATAGCATTTTTCAAGAGAATGGTAGTAATCCATCAGTTCTAAGAGTAATGAAGATGATCATGATTCTGTCACATGGAAACTCGAATGTTGAACGGGGTTTTTCTGTAAATGCTGAATGTTTAATGACGAATCAGAAGGAGACCTCATTGATTGCACGGCATATCGTCTATGATGCTGTCCTATCCTATGGTGAAGTGAAAGATGTCCCTATCACCAAATCTCTTATTCATGCGGCCAGAAATTCTCGAGCGAAGTATGCAGAGGTGAAAGCTAAAGAGTCCATTGATGCTTTTTCCAAGGAAAAAGAAAGGTGGCAAAATAGGTATGCTGAAATTGCTGTGAAAGACTTGGAAAAAAAACAAAATTGCTGGAAGATGCTGCAAAGGAAGCAAGTTGTTTGGAAGCTGAAATAGACACACTGAGGAATGAGTAATTTTTCTGCGTAGTGCTGTGTTATTTCAGTGTGGTCATATGTTTGTGTGGATTAGTACAGATGTTGGGATTACATTTAAATGGTATTGTTTATCTATATGCATAATATTTTATTGCTTGAAATACTTAAACTTATTTTGAAAGTTAAAACATTTGTATTGCATGGTAAGTACACTATTGTTTACTTTGCCTTTAGTTTAAGTTTTTCATTATTTGCAAACATGTTACAATGCACCGAAGGTCTGTTCAGTTAAATATACATATAAGGTTTTTTATTTCCGTATAGATACTATTATGCAATCGCACGCACACACACACTTTCCCACACCAAAACTAGGGAAACAAAATTAAAATAATAATCTTACAATTTACAAGAAAGGTCAGGGAAAATCACAAATTTTGATCTGGAAAACAGGGAAAAGTCAGGGAATTTTGTAGAGCTGGTTTTGTAGACACCCTGTCCTACTACGAGGTATTAAAAATATATTTTAGAATTATTCATTATCAACAAGATAAAATATTTTACAAGAAAAACAAATGTTTTGATGAATAATTGAACATAGATGAGATGTCATATATATATATATATATATATATATATATATATATATATATATATATATATATATAGAGAGAGAGAGAGAGAGAGAGAGAGAGAGAGAGAGAGAGAGAGAGAGAGAGAGAGAGAGAGAGAGAGAGAGAGAGAGAGTTATTCATTTAAAGAATAAACGTCTATGGATAAATTTTAGAAGTTTTTAAATTATTTACAATAATCTAAACAAATACTATTATTACCTTCTTTTTTTTTTTTTTTTAATTTTGAGTGCTCCCAATTTTGTACAGTGTTGGAAGAGCTGGAAGTGATTTGCTTTTTAGATTTCATGAAATATATTACTCCTCAAAATAAAATTAATAGATTTCTGA
This sequence comes from Bacillus rossius redtenbacheri, assembly GCF_032445375.1. Classification (NCBI taxonomy): domain Eukaryota; kingdom Metazoa; phylum Arthropoda; class Insecta; order Phasmatodea; family Bacillidae; genus Bacillus; species Bacillus rossius. The sequence goes on from NC_086332.1 coordinate 108,450,019, forward strand.
GAATTTTATGACCTCAAAATCATAACTTGACATGTATCACCGTACACTACTATGCCAGTATTACAAATAAAAATGTTAACCAACTCAGTGGTGCTTCAATGAACTGTATTGGTGCGATCCAAAATACATGATAAGCGACTCTTCGTCCAAGTAACTTGCTTCTTTTTATTACTGCCTTCATATGTAACAAGACCATTGGATACATTAAAAATGTGTTATAATGGAGGGTGGCTTGCTGTAAATTTTTTGTAGTGACAGCTATTGCAGTATGGTATCTGGGTTTAAAATCTGGTATATGCACTAAAAAAAATTATTTTTTGTTGAAAGTTACATAGTCATACACTGGTTTTTTGATCTGATTCAGTTTTGAATACTTGGAAGTGATTCCAACAAGTACTTTACATGTGCTGGTTCATGATTTCTCTGACGTTTTATATGTAATGAGATGACGGGCTAGCGGTGCGCTTTATGTCTCCATGCCAGCTGGCTGCCTCGGCATTCTGCAAGATGGCAGATCTGGAGCAAGGGGTCAAAGTCTTTCTGAACCCGCTGGCACCTCGCTCGGTTTCTCTACAGTAGATTTAATTGCAACATTCTATAGTCTGGACTCAATGTAAGAAACATACGAAGGAAGTCTGACATACTGAAAACTATATCAAAAGAATTTTAAAATAATATAGCTAGCTGTTGCGTACTTGAAAAATCTTGCATATATAACCTCAAACCTACAAACTAATCCTTAAGTTAGCACCGTCTGCTTGTAACTAACCTAAATTTTACTTAAATGCTGACAAATGCTAAATATTTTAAAAACACTTATCCACTCAATGGACACACATTTTTAATTTGAAAAATATTCAAAGTCCATATAACCCCCGAGTTACAATAATGTTTAATTACAAAGAAGGGTCTAGCTAAAAATAAACAAAGTCAGATCACTACATTTTCACTCAAGAGGTTAAGTACACAGAAGTAGCTATCAGATAAAATGTTGAAAGTTGCTTCTATTCCTGCGGTATGTGTCGAACACATGGCCCTTAGCACACACCAAGTGCTAGTCACTCATGCGCTAACTCCTCTGACTAGCTGTTCCTTATGATAATTATGTTTTGTTTTTGAAGATGATGATAAAGAATATCTGGAGCTGAGAGTCCTTTTTCAGAAAATACTATATTTGGTAGTCGGTTTGGTCAATGAGATAATTTAAAAAATATGTAAATACCTGTGTACATGGGTTTTTTGCTGTCTAGTGAGAAAATTTTTTTAGAATGGATAATTAATTATCAGACACTTACATGGTAGTAAACTCTTGCATTGAAGAAATGTGACACAGTATTATGGAAGCAAAATTAATATGATGGGTTTCCTAACATTAAATAAATAGTACTTAGTTGTTTTTCCTATATAATTCACTGATTTAATTTTCTTGTGATGAGGGTGAAGATTTAAATAATACTGGAAACACTTGCTTTTACAAAAAATGGACTTGAAAACAATATTAAATATTGAACTTTTTATTACTAACTCCATATACAACAGGAATATTGGTCCATAAATAAAAATGTATTTTACCTAAAAAAGATGCAATGTATTTTTTGACTTATGTAATGTGAATGATTTGATTATATAAAACAAACACATAACCTGAATACCAAATTATATAAATCAAAGTGTTAATTTTTTTGGTATGGAGATGTCAGGAGTTTTTTGTAATAGAAAGATTAAGTAAAAAAACTTTTCATTAAAAAAAAACTGCAATGAAAATCATAACGTGTAAAAAATAACTCTACGTTATTGCATGTGAAATTTAAGGAATAAAACCTATGTCATTGGTATACTTAATTCATTTGCAACATATCCTGCACCAGCCATTTACAGAGGAAACAATATTTATAAACATTAGAAATATGGATTTTCATACAACCACTTTAATAACAATTGAGTGTTACAGTGGGCACAGTGCAAACCTGTATAAAATTTATCACATTTTTCAATTTGGTTTCCATACATCTTGATCAGTCTGCTGAAGGACGGACAGTTGCCTTGTTTATGTAAATCAATTATTTTGGCACTGAAAAGTTCACTCACGATACAATTTTGTTTATGTCCAAGAATGTAAACGTCGTCTTCCTCTGGGTCGACGAGGCCTCCTAGTACTGAGTTCACTTGGTCATAGTGCACATCACCTTCATTCCACGAGAGTCTGTGCACTTTGAAAGTCAGTTTACGATTATTGCTTTGTGATTGTCTGTCTAGATCAATCCAATCACACAGTGGCTTAAAGATGTATTCGTAAGTTTTGGTTTCGTCGCTACTGACGACAGGTGTCACTGTAAGTTGCTTACTTACTTACGTGGCCCTTTTGGGACATTAGGCACTGGAAGTTGCACAGAAACAGTGCCATCGTCGTACACACATATGAAGCTGGTGTGCTGGCTGGAGTGCTGACTCTGTGAGGCCGGGGAGCCGGCGTTTAGATGTTCGTAGTGGTTCCGCATTCAGGAACCATGCCTCTGTCGCTCTCGGTACATGGCAAACCGTATTTAATATCCCATAATCTTTTCTGGTTTATACACCGTGAATAAACCAGTCTCATCCACATTTAAATTCTGGATGCTAGGAAATGAAGTTTTTTTTGTATGGTTTCCATATTTTTGAATAAAAGTTGTACTCCGACCTTTTTGAACGCTGCAATTCTATTTAAGCTAATAAGTTCCAGTTTTTGCAGACTGACTGAAGGTTTCAGTTCAAGGATCCATAAACCCAATGTGGGTCAGCTAATTTAGTTTCCGTGTTGAAGGTGTGTTTAATGCCATTTGCCTTTGCTATATCAAATGCCAAAAGTTGAAGTTCAGTAATAGAAATACCAAAAAACAACCTTGATAGCAATAAAAACATGATCTGCAATTTCCTTTTCTTGTTCCGCTGTAAAAAGTGGCTTTCTTCTCAGGGTTGGATTTTCTGCTGAACTTGCTTTCAATAGGTCACTTAATGTTGACCTGGGAATGTAATATTTGTTTGCAGTACTTTTCACAGACTTACCCTTCATCACAGCATCAATAGCTTCCTTCAAACTTTCTTCTGACCATTTTGCTTTTTCAGTTCTCTTTTTCCTAGTCCGTGGCATCTGAAACACAATAACTTAAGATTGGTTGCTTGCAAATTTGTATAGGTGTAATATTGCCACCAAAGCTCCATTGACCCGTGTAGGAGTGGTGGTATTGCTCCATCTTGCATCAGTCGTTTCGTGCCATTCTTGTACATAACCTAACTAATTATTAAAACAAACAAATAGGCTAATATACTTAGTAATGTATAGTATTTAACAGTAAAATATAACTTCATGTGTCATATAATATCCAACACCACTTACCTTGCTACAAATTGAGTCCAGAAATTAGATTAAAATACAGAAAAAAAATTTTTGTTGGTAAAACCACCACGTAGCTAGAACCGCGCCGGAATAGAACACACCATGTTTTAAACTCCTTCCGCTAGATCTTGCACCAATTCACTTCACTCCATCAAGCTCATCTTGTTTGATCCTTCAGGGTGGCGGATACCCCCACTCTCCACTAGTTTAAAATAAATTTAAAAAAAAAATAGTTACAGGGAAGTAGTGATTTTGGTATTGGCATACTGTCCATGTACAATTAACTGAAAACTTAATAAAATGAACCCTTAAAACATCTCTGCCCAAAACTGAATATAATGTAATATTGTCTAGTAAACATCCAATTAAGTTGGCAATGAAAGCGCCAAAGTATAGTTCAGTGAATTAACGTCTTAGAAAAGGTGTCATTGTAAAAGGTGTCATTGGTTTATGTTTTCTTTATCTGAACTAGAGTAGTAATTATTATGTTGGCAGCATTTAGAAGTTTGTAATATTTTCACCTTTCTCCGTGATGTCTGAAATAAGTCACGTTTAGCCATTTAGCAGAATGATATAAAACAAGATAAAGAAGATAGTAAGCGGGGTTTACAAAGGTGTTCAGCTAAGGTGTAACACACAATTTTAAAATTATTACTAAGTAACTACAACAAAATACACAGAATGCCACACTAAGAAAATATTTTGTGGTCACAAAATTACTCTTATTACATTGTGTTTTTTTAACCCAAACTAAGTTATGGATATTCTATGTACATTTGTACATATTTGTAGGAAAGAAACTTGATAAAAAGATTTTTAGTTCTTAAAGTCTTTTCTGGTTTACAAATTTATTTTACCAATACTGAGGGCCATAATCTATAGCCAAAACACCCAAAACCAATAATTATGATGACTCACTAGATTCGTAGTTTCTAATGCATAGATGCTGTAGGAACAAGCAATGCTTATTCTTTGAGGTAATTAAAAAAAAAGAAGTTTATTTTCATATTTGATTACCAGCATTAATTTTATACTACATAATATAATTATGGGGTAAAAGATTAATTTAATGGCATATGAGCACAAACAGGGGAAAAAAATATACCAAAAATAGACAGCAGCTTGCATTTCTTGCCAACTTATTTTAATTTCATAAAATTAATTTTCGTGGTAAAATACTGAGGCAAGGAATAGCCTCAGAGATTTGAATACCTTGTAATTTTATCAAAAGCCCTAGAGGATACAATGCACCTTCACTAATGCCAGAAGTAATATCTTACAACTTTATGTGTGATATACCATACATATATTGTTTCAATGTGGTTCACCATCAATTGCATGTTGTGTGTCATTAAAACCGTTAACACTAGAACCGCTGAATTTTCAGCATACCTAGAATCGCTGCTGTGGTCAAATTGACCTCAACAATTATAAAATGGTTCAGATGCAAGAATAATTTTTATAATTTATATTTTATTTATAAAACATTCTTGCAAATTAGTACATAGTCAAATTATGCCTAACAGTAAATAAAAGTTTGTTTAATTAAATGTTTTTGGAATACAAGTAGTAACATAACATTATAAGTAAACACTTACTACATAGTTATATCATGTCTAAAAAGTAAAAGAAAAATGTGATTTTTAAATGTTTTATGATTTATGAATATTGGTATAAGCAACTACTTAGTATTCACATTACGTCTAAAAATTTGAATTGTAGAACCGCAAAAGTGTTTACATAATCATAGTTTACAGTAGATGGTATGCACAGTTTTCTGTCGTACATTTCATTACTCAAAAACATTCACTGCAGTATTTTAGGACTTTCTCAACACACTTGCCACATACAGATTTATGGCATTTGTCACACATGTCATAAGTTTTATTCTTACACTTGTGAAGTTGACACTGCCGACGCTGACGTTTAGCTGCTGGTTCAGAGTCCCATTCATTGCTTGACTTAACATAGGACATCTCACATCAGGCCTGTTTTGTCTTGACTGTACAGAGACAGAGCGTAACTCTACACTGTGCATTTGCAAGAAGACTCGCCTGCTAATGTCCCCGTGTGGTGTACGGGTTCGAATATCACCACAGCCGACCCGTGCTTGTCGTACGAGGCGACTAATCGGGATGCGTTCGGGACCTGCAATGTATTCGGACCTTCACCTCATGTTTCCTTTTTCTTCTTCTCTATCTCGTCATCTTTCTCTTTTCACCTCACCAGGTCCCGTCGTAACTTTTCTTTCCTCGACATCGTCTCAGACCAGGGCGATGTATTCCTTCCTAATGAGGGCCTCTCCTCGCAATTGAGTGCTGCCTTCAACTTGGGTGACCACACGTGGTGCCTTTGCTAGTGACGGTTTAGTGAACCCTTCTCACTGTCCCAGCAGGCAAGTTTAGGTGCGGAGCCCGTATCCATGCACATGTACACCCACGTAGCACCACTGGTGCCGCCCTGGCGGGGCGGTCTGTGGGGCCGACCTGCCCCCACAGCCATACCTGCTGGGGCGACGTGTTACCGCTGTGCAGGGGAGGCCGGTGTAATCAACCACAAGTCCCCTGAAATGGCACCTAGGGTGACCTCTATAGTGGGGAGCCTGGGAGTTTTTCCCAGGTAAGGGAATAAAACCGGCCTCGCCCAGGATGTACGACTTGTCCCTGGTTTGGCCCCGTGCACATGTTAATGTGCTACTGGGCCAGTGATTTACAGTGAATAGCGGTGAAGGGTAGCTGCTCCTATGTACTGATTGGCCTGTGGGAGGTTGGTCCCCCTCCCAACGGCACAAACAGTGGGGTATTCCAACTGCTGGCTTCTATTCTTCTTCCCCCCGAACGGCAGACTGACGCCGACAGTCCTATTAGGGGGGACTCTCACCATGGCTTATAAAAGCATCCAGGGTGGCACCTTAAACAGCCACAACTAAAGCTTACGGAAAGCCGACACAAGCGATTCTTCGGACAGCGACACGGGCAAATCCACCTCGACCGCTGTAAAGCTACCCACCCCTCGTTTTTTTGGTTATCCAGGGTCTAGAGGGGCACACCTTTCAAAAGGTGTCCCCCTTTGAACTGCAGGGAGTGGTTGATGGTGCAGCTGGTGGTTCCGTCAAAGACTGCAAAAAGATTAATGACCGAAAGGACATCCTGTTGGAGACATCAAATGCCGACCAGACGCGTGGGCTGCTTGCGATGAAAATGTTCAACGGGGCGACCGTCAAGTTCCCCATTGAGGTCCAGCCCCACGTGTCGCTGAACACGTGCAAGGGCATCATTTGGTGTCCAGACCTGCTCGATGTACCTGATACAGAACTCTTGAACGAATTGACACCCCAGTATGTAGACCATGTTCGCAGAGTATTTAAAAAATCTGATGGTGTTCTGTCTCCAACGGCTACTCTTATCCTTACATTCGGTATCCGGGACATCCCTCCTACCTTAAAGGTAGGCTACCTGAATCTGAGGGTTAAACAGTTTGTTCCGTCTCCGCTACGCTGCTACAACTGCCAGAAATACGGTCACATTTCCGCCCATTGCAAGAACCCTGCGGTTTGCCCGAAGTGCTCTGAACCACAGCATCCTTCTGATTCGCCTCAATGCAGCAAACCACTGAGTTGTGTCAACTGCCATCACGGACACCCAGTATGGTCTAAGGAATGCCCAGTCTTCCAAGACGAACAGGCCATCCAAAAGCTGCGAGTGGAAGAAAAGATCACTTTTTTCGATGCGCGTAAAAAGTTTGTCACTTCGTGGCCCCCGGCCATCAGTGCCGTTTAACAAGGTAGTGGCCTCCCGCCCACTGACGAAAGTCGCGTTCACCCAGACTTCCGACGTGGGAACACAGACCGATCCACTGACAGTTTCACCAAAGACTACTCCTCCCCCGAACGCCAGGACAGCAACAGTCAGCACACAGTGCGACCTGTCTACTAATCAGGAAAAGCGGAAAGCGGACCATCACAAAGGCTACAACAGGAAAGTCTACACCGAAGCGGGTTGGAAACGCAAAGTATTCAACTCCTCCCACTTCAGCCGGTACCAGTGCAGGTGAACGGAAGGCGACCCGCTGCTCGCCATCCCACCAACCTACCCCTTCGACTTCTGAAGTTGAGACAGCGATGGTATCTGACGACATCCCTTTTGAGGAGACAGACACTGAATCAAATGCATTTAAACCAGTACTCAACAGACATAAGGGGAAAATGAAATCAAATAAGTAACCTCCCACCCCCCTTCAATACGTTTATGACTCTTCTCCAATGGAATTGCAGAGAGTACTTCTGCAACCTCACTGAACTGCACTTGCTTCTCGCCTCGCGCACACCTTTGCTTACCTGCTTGCAGGAGACTCATTTCCGTCCTACTGACTCACCCTCTATTAGAGGGCATACATTCTATCGCGCGGAGTACCTGCAGGCTGACCAAGCATGCGGTGGCGTGAGTATCATTGCACGGGACACAACATTTCATGAAGCAATTCCTCTCCGTTCCCCAATTCAGGCAGTGGCGGTTCGCAGCTACATCGGCATCTTGATCAAGGTGTGCTGCGTGTACATACCCAAAGCTTACGTGGTGCCGAATTTGAAGCTCTTCTCTCGCAGCTACCACTACCGTTCATTGTTGTTGGTGATTTCAATGCACACCATGAGCTGTGGGGCTCCTCGCGTCGGGACAGCAGAGGCCGTGTGATCGAGGGGATCTTGACAGGTGGCAACCTGGGCCTGTTAAACACCGGTTCTGTTACTCATTTTACCTCTCACACTGGCTCTTCCTGCAGTCCTGCTTTAATCACCCATTTTGATTGGTCTGTTCACAACGACCTCTGTGGAAGTGATCACTACCCAATCTTTCTGGAGACCCTGACGAATCACTCACCACACCTTCCGTCTCGATGGGTGATTAAGAAAGCGGACTGGGTAAAATTCCGCGATAACCTCCATGTGCCCACCACCCTCAATCCAGATGTGGACATGGCGGTGGAGCAATTCACCACAATGTTGGTATCTGCGGGAGAGATATCCATCCCTAAATCTTCGCCCACCGGTCGGCGTCGCACACCCTGATGGAATGACCAGTGTCGTGATGCTATCCGTGCCAGACGGCGAGCACTACGACGGTTTACGGCCCGGCCGACACAACAGCGCTTGGAAGAATTCAGCATTTGCAGGGCACGAGCACGACGTACCATTCGTGAGAGCAGACGCAATTCCTGGAGAGAGTTTATTTGACAATTAAATGTATATTCCACAAGTCAGCACATTTGGGCCACTATTCGGAAGCTAAATGGACACAATACCTCCACCTACGTCCCTTATCTCCGAATACATGGTACCCTTGTGCTAAATGAAATGGACGTAGCCAACCAACTCGACCACGCCTTTTCCGAAGTCTCGAGCAGTGCCCGGTATCCTCCCGCCTTCCAAAAACTCAAAGCGCGTCACGAGGGTGCCGGAGTGGACTTCCGCTCCTCTAGCGAGGAAGACTATAACCGCCCATTCACGCTCACAGAGCTGGAAAAGGCACTGTCTCACTCGAGGCAGTCATCCGCCGGCCCAGACGGCGTACATTACTCAATGTTGAAGAATATGTCGGAGACAGGAAAGGCTGCTTTATTACAATTATTTAATAACATATGGATATCCAGGACTTTCCCCTCCGCCTGGTGTACATCGATTTTGGTACCTATTTTAAAGCCAGGGAAGGACAAATCTGAGGCATCCAACTACCGCCCAATCTCACTGACCAGTTGCATATGCAAGACCATGGAGAGAATGGTGAATTCCCGCCTGGTGTATTACCTTGAGGCATGGCGTCTCCTCTCACCTCTCCAATGTTGCTTCAGGCGTAATCGCTCGACTGTCGACTACCTTGTGGGCTTGGAAGCACTGGTACAGGATGTCTTCCTTCACAGACAGCACGTTATCACTGTCTTCTTTGACCTTGAAACATGGCGGTTTAGTATTCTTCAACAACTGTATGACTGGGGCCTTCGAGGCTATCTCCCTCTTTTTATCTCACATTTTATGCAACACCGTTTCTTTCAGGTTCGTATTGGCACTACTCTTTCCCGTGTGTACGTACAGGAGAACGGTGTCCCACAGGGAAGTGTACTGAGCGTCACCCTCTTTGCAGTGGCCATCAACAGCATTGTATCTGCCGTCCGCTCTCCAGTGCAATGTGCTTTGTACGTGGATGATTTGGCCATCTTTTGCCGCTCAGCTACGTTCGCCATGGCTGAGCGACAAATCCAGCGGCTGGAGAGCTGGGCGGACTCTAAAGGCTACAGGTTTTCCCATGCCAAGACTCAGGTGATGCATTTCTCCCGAAAGCGCAGTCTCTTCCCTGCCCCTGCGATTCAACTATATGGATCAGTACTACCGGTCTCTAGTACGGTAAAATTTCTGGGGCTCATGTTTGATCCCAAACTGACTTGGTTGCCTCACAGTAAAGACCTGAAAGTTCGTTGTGGCAAAGGGCTCAACCTTCTTAAATTGGTGAGTAGTCGAGACTGGGGCGCGGACCGAATGACCCTGCTTCGTTTATATCACGCTCTGATCGGAGTAAGCTCGACTACGGATGTGTGGCATACTCCTCGGCACATCCGTCTGTGTTGAAGTAGTTGGCGAGAGTTCACCATGCTGGTCTCCGCATCGCTACCTGTGCATTCCGCACCATGCGGAAGCTGGTGAACTGCCACTGCTGTATAGGCGAGACCTCCTACTACTCTCGTATGGAGCGCGTGTCCGTTCAGACCCCTCACATCCCCACCATATGTTGTTTCTGCACCCCTCTTGTTTAGCGCTGTATGCAGCGAAACCACGTGTTACCAGGCCGGCGTGTGTTCGAGCACACGCCGCTTGGGCAAACGCAGCGCTTCCGCATAACATGCTACCTGTCCAACATGAGCAAAACTGGGTGCAACGGGAGCCTGTGGTACACCTCGACCTGGCGAGATGGGCAAAGCCGTCTACACCACCCTTTGTGTACAGAGCAATTTTTCAAGACCTTCTGTGTGACAACTTTACTGCCTGTACACAGACGGGTCCTGCTCGGATAGAAATGTCGGGTGTTCTTTTATTTACGGCCAGGAGAGTTATTTGTTTGGGCTACACCCTATTTGTAGTGTCCTAACATCCGAACTCTACGCCATTTTAAAGGCCCTGGGTTATATCGGTGGAGGCACACACCGTCGGTATCTGGTGTGCTCCGACTCTATGAGCGCAATGTCGGCCCTCCAGTCTGGCTCGACTTCGCACCCTGTTCTTCCCCTGGTTCGCCAGAAACTGCGCGATGTGGAACTCAGGGGTACTCGAGTTGAGTTCCTGTGGGTACCTGGGCATGTAGGCATACCTGGCAACGAAGCCGCAGATCGAGCAGCAAAGGAAGCTTGTGGACTTCCGCCTAGCATACACCGTGTCCTTGTATGCGATGTTTTGCTGGCTGCCCGGGAGATTGTTTGGACTGCCTGGCAGAGGGAGTGGCATTCCCTCCCTCTGACCAACAAGCTCCGCTCCATCTGCGAGACACCACGCCGCCATTGCTTTGCCGACCATCTTACTCGCAGGGAGGACACGATCATGACCAGACTGCGAATAGGCCACACCAGCCTTACTCACCAGTACCTACTGCAGGGGGAACCACCACCAGAGTGTGATCACTGCGGCATTCCCCTGACTGTACGCCACATCCTTCTGGAGTGCCCGCATTATCACCAGGCCTGCTCTACTTTTAACATTCCTGTTACGCTTTCAGGATTGCTCGGTGAGGGGAGCTCACTATTGAGCGGTGTACTCCGCTTCTTACGTACTGTGGGCCTTTTTAATGTGTTGTTATGTCTATGTAATTTTACTTCTAGTTGCCTTTTATTCTGAACATACTGCTTGTGTAGCTATGTCTCTGTTTTTCATTGTTTTTACTTGATTGCTGCTTTTCCCCTGTGGGAAAGGTTACTCTGTTTTAACGTGTTTGTTGACATTTCCCCTGTGTGGTCTTTTAACTGGTTTTATTTTATCGAACTGTGGTGACTTTTTTTTTTTAACCTTTTTATTGGTCGTTGTTACTCCCTCTGTGGGGGCATTTTAAGGTTTTTATTTGCTTGTTTTTCTTACCCCTGTCGGGACTTTTTACCCTTTTGAATTTGATCGTCTTTCCCCTGGTGGGACTTTTTAACTGTTTTTATTTTAATGCTGTTTATTCCCCTGTGGGGACTTTTTACCAGTTTTTATCTGTTTCCCTGGTCGTTGTCATTTTCCCTGTGGGGCAATTTTAACTGTTGTTCTTTGTTCTGCTTACAATATACAAATCTGTGGGTGCTAATGGCCTTAGCTGCCTACGCGCCCCCAAAATCTCACTCACTCACTCACTCACTCACTCACTCACTCACTCGCCTGCTAATGTTTCTTAGGGTAATTTGCTTGAAAAGAATCCAAGCATTTATTCCTGAAAGGTCGAGTATGTTGTAAAAAACCTGTACTGGCCAATGCCGAGATGCTGCTTTCACAGAATATTTTCTGGTCATTTGGTCAAGTTCGTTGACTCCATACTTCGTTGCATTATAAAATGACACTGTTTCTGGAAGATTCTTCTGATCATTCCCAATGGAAACATTTGGATGAAAGGTGCTAAGCAATAGAACGTTCTTGTTTTTCTTTCCCTCATACACAGTCAAGGTTGTTTCATTGTTTTTCATCACTATGGTGTCATAGAGTGGAGCTTTTCTGGTTTTTACTAATTGAGGTATCTCCCGTCGAGCACGATTTATAGTACCTACCAATATAGTGCTTTGCATTTTCAATTTCTCCGCTAGTGACACAGATGTGAAAAAATTGTCCGTTGTCACATTTCTATCTTTTCCAAGGTATGGGGCCATTAGTTTCAAGACAACGTGTTCTGGCAGACTTTGGTTTGGTGGTCGGTTGTCGTCCTTCCCCAAATATGGAAAACCATTTACAAGATATTTTGTATCCACATCTGCTGCCAGCCAAAATTTAATTCTAATTTGTCAGGCTTATTAGCCATATATTGTGTGAATTTGCATCTTGCCTTTGTGGGAAACAGTTGTTCGTCAACTGTGATGTTGGCTCCAGGAACAAAAAAGAGGAAACGATTTTCAATGAAACTGTTCCAAAGTTCAGACACTAAAGCAAACTTGTCTTTTTCCAACCTTGCAGACCTCTGATACTTCAAATCAAATCGAATAAACCTTACGATTTCTCTAAATCGGTCTCTTGACATAGTGTCTCGAAATACTGTGGACCCCATTCAGTTGACCATAAGCTGTTGACTTCCAGTCCCTTGGCACAATAAAAGCCACGTGCATACAAGCATGCTATGAAAGCATATATTTCCATAAGTGAAATACACCAAGTGTTGTCCCCGAGTTGCTTGCGAGCTTCTGATTCTGTCCAAAGTTTTATGTGTTTGATCATTCGCTCATTGATGAAAAGCCGCCACGAACTTGCTACACGATTGGCTGTTACACTTCTCATAGCATATGGTGTAGGTCCTGGTGCCTGTCGTAATACGTTTTGTTGTGGTAGCCTTCCAGGAGTTCTTGTGGTTGTGCTTGCAATTTCCCATTTTGTCCCATCTTTCCTACCATATGTGAATAGTTCACTTGTGCTGTATTGTATGTACACTTGCCTCTTATTTGTTGTCTTGTGTGAAAATTTCCTTTGCTTCCTCCATGGCGGATGGATGTCGATAGCAATACATGCTGCACGGGGTTATTCTTTGAAGAGGTTTCAGGCAAAGTTTCATTTTCACAAGCAAAACTTCTCTCTCCTGCACTTGATTGGAGGTTAGAAACTGTTCTCTTACCACTGTCATTGTTGCCCATTGCAGTACATTTACCTCTTCTGTTTGATTTTTCATTTCTTTTTTCTTGGCGTGTAGACACTGAAGGAAAAACGTCATTGGCAGCTGATACGTTCTCTAGTGGTAAATTATGTACAAATGTGTTAGAAGAAATTTCATCTGAAACTGAATCACTTGTATCACTTAACTGAACACTACTTGGAATATATTCATCACTTTCTACTGTTTCAACTACTGTATCCAGTTCACTTCCTTCTGATTCTTGCTCCGAAACTCGACGTAAGTGATCCAAATAACTGAGAGCTTCATCTGGTGCCAAACGACGACGCGCCATTATCGACACATCACTGTAAGACAGTTCCGACACTACTGCTATCTACTGAAAATAGAGTGAACTCCGTACATGTTTACACCTTCCATGTAAGATAGCAACATGCACACTATTGATAAAACCACACAATTATCTAGAATTAGTTGAGAGTTTTGAAACAAGTTAAAATTATGAGCAAAATAAATAAATATAAACATTATAGTGTACTGCTGCTAAACTTGTTGGTGTCAGTACCATTAATAGTACTCGTTGATTTATAAATAGACCCTTTTGTTGTGTGTGTGTTGTCGGGACGATATACACTGGCTGTCACTATTTTTCAAAAAATATATATATATGTGTCAATGGTACTGTTATGCTCTTGTACTCTGACCCTTAGAAGCATGCATAAAATGTTATTATCATGAAACACACACTCTTGGACACAGGTAGCTAGGTAACATATATCAACACATAGGTTTTTATTGTTAAGAATAAAATTGCTATTCATCAGGGACAACTAACATAGGTGTAGAGATAAAAATCAATATTAATATAATTAGATAAAAATCACAGAAAAACAATCCTAACGATACTTAACATGACTCGTGGATACGCGCTTATGTAAATTAAACATCAGGAAAATACGTAGCACACATGAATCGTTCACAAAAGTTCGTTAGTGTAAGTTCAGAAAATCAATCAAATTATGTTTTTACGGACACATTCTTACATAACAGAAAAGGAATGTTTGAAATCTCAGCACAATCAATTAGTATGATTATTATTGATGTTTATATTTGGGTTCGTATTTGCCTTGGCTTAACTCAGTTTATATGGTAGAGACACGAAACTTGTACTCCCATTTCACCTCTGGGTATCACAAAATAAAATAATAATTTAAATCTTGGAAATATCAATTCATGCCGTAGTTCAGGATAATTGACACCTTTTACGTGAAAAACTAATCAGGTTGTAGTCAAATCGGAGTGATTCACGAAGAAATTACATACAGCTGGGTATGTCTATGGGCGATACAAAATGCAAGATCTTTACTTACAGATTTTCACTCCTAATAACATATCCGTCAGAATATGCCCTTATAATCTTACACATTATTTACTTATACGTCGTTTAAGCTCATCCTGAGTGTCGGATGGCATAATTTAGCTAGCTATCTTTCAAATTGAAAATAGGCCTCGCGCCTTTGCGTCGGTATCAGACGCCTTCATACAACCATTCTTTTTATTAATTAAGACGTTCTAGACGCCTCACATCTAAAACACGGCCTCTCATTGGCCGAAACCAAAATCGGTTAACGTAATTTACAATATAAATACCGTAGATAACACTTATTAATACAATTGAAAACACAGAAATGCGGTAAATTTAAAACAAAAATTTCGAACAATGAAAATTTCTTTAAGTAACACCCCGAATAAAATCATTGTTTATTCGTTAAGTTCATTAGTCCTTAGAGGGGTATACTCAATTGACTGTCCATATAAGTCCATTTCAGGTCATAGAGCATAGTTCTCGTAGATATACATAATTAATAAAAATATATTTAAATAACTTTTGCGGGCGAACAATATACAAATTAAATAATAAAATTTCATAATAATAATAACAGTCAATATAATAAGTTTTTATAAATAATAATATCATTAAAATAAGTCATAACTTTCTGTGCATTCTGAAAATAGTAACAGCACAACATAATAAAAAAATTAAATAAAACTCCAGCGGTCAATATGACGGAGCCTGCAGTTTTAGGTATACACACATGTATCTTTACAGAAATAGTTGCTATTATTTCAGTCACTAGAGCGCATAGTGTAACACTAAATAATAAATGTTTAAAAGGCCCATTTTGCTACGTTAGTTTATGTGGTTGTGATCGTTGACGAAACTTTGAAAATGGTTATTTTGACCTCTGCCGCGGTTCTAGTGTTAAGCTTCGTTGGGTGACCAAACATGAAATGTAATTGTTGAGCATGTAAATAAAGTCCCTCTGAAAATTGTTATGTTATGGTTATGTGAAGAATTACCAATTTCATAAAGAATAAACAAAATTCCAGAAATGAATAGTAATAAAATTTAGAAAAAATACAATATACCATGTTTTTATAACAGACTAAAAAGTATAAAATAATTTATCTAATCCTTATGAAGGATAAAACCATATACAGATTTCCAACTTTTTCTAAATTCTCCTGAAAATTCATACTGGCATCTTTTGATAACTACTAAAATACTTGTTGGATTAGAAACGAAAAACAGGGGGCAAATAATGTTGTATGTCCTTTGAAACCGTATTGACCAAATCTACCTAGAAATGTTATCACTTTGAGATACGGAATCATGCGCTGAAGAAAACGTCGTTCTGGTTCAATTAACGCTGCAAATTCACAAGGAATATCACCTGGAATCAAGTTATTCCAATACGCCTTTGATGGAGCATGACTGAGTTTTTCAAATACATATTACATTGATGACAAACAAGCAAATCACTTTTAGCAACAAGTTCCTGTGGCAAGTATGGTTTGGCAAATTCTAACGATAATTTACTACCTGATTAGGATAGCATATTTTTTGGCATATATCACAACACTTGTCGCAAACAGTGTTTATCGTTGAGTGCAAATCTGACTCAACAGCTAACCATTGTGCATAAGCCTCATGTAGACCTCGTAGTCTTGCTTCATGCTCTTGATTTGGAAATCGATTAGATATCAGTCGAGAGATACGCTGATCAACTGTTTCATTTGCTCGTGCTTGAGCATGTCGTCCGTCATTAGCAAGTCGAGAAGAATGTGCGCACGAGTTCTCGATAGATCTTGCATGAGCCTTACGTTCCTTATCATTATGGCGTTCAACATTATGCTGATTTTCAGGAACACGCTCATCACTGACTCACTGACACTGTAACGCCAAAGAGGTATGGATACCTTGGAGACATGCGTATCATGAAGCAAAAATATTAGCCTACTCCATAGAGATGTGTATAAAATTTAAAATGGCAGTGTTAACAATAGAGTAACATGTGAAATACATCTACATAAGTGGTACATACTTTAATGATTAAATTAAAGTGTTTGTTATATTCATCATTTTCATCATTCTTTCATCTTTATTTCATTTTCGTTTTTCTTCTTTTTTTTTAAAATTTTCATGCATTGTCATACACTTTTGAGCTGTAATCCAAATTTCAATTATCTAGCTCATCGGGAAGTTAGTTTAAATTCAATTACAAAATTCCACCCGGACAAACATATAAGAAAGCGAGTTAATAAAATAAAAACATGGTAAAAATGTAAGGTTTTCATTATTGAATTGATTAAAATGGAGTGAAATCTTTTTTTCTATTTGTTTCCATGTAAAATTAGTTTTTGAATAACATTTACCTTAAGCAATTTTCTGGTATCATTGTATCTAAAACAAATATTTCGTATCAAACACTGTTTACACATGAATTATTTATTTAGTAAGTCTCAGCATTGAGTTAACAGGTTTTGAAATAAATCTTTATGATTATGAAAATTCATTTCACATTACCCCATAAATTCAGAAAAACACAGGGTCTCATACAAAAACATTGTTTATCTCTATTGCGCAATTGCAGTGGTCACGTCTGACCAGTATTAAAACTACACATGTCAAATTAAAATTTTGCAATATTATTTACTCAGGGCATAAAACCACATTTAAACACCTATCAGACAACTACAAGGTATACCTACTCCAGCGGTTTCTTCCTCGTGATTGGCAGCCATCTGCGAGAGAAGTCATTGGCTTATTTGACTGAGCCATGCGGACGAGTTTGCCTTCGCACTGGATTACTTTGTTTGGTATTGCAACAGACATGTACCGTAAGTACCACATATACAATATGAATTCCCCTACTCATTATTAACAAACAATTAAGTACAAAACATAGGTCAGCTGTTCTTAATCATGTCAGGAAAGAGGTTATTTTGTAGGAGATTCCATTTGACAACATTCGGCAACCTAAGGTGCACAATAGACAGAAATATATCGCCCCAACAAAAAGATTTTAACATAGCTGAAGTCTTTATTTAGTGCATTTCATAATGAGGATAAAGTTGTGCCAACAATAATTATAAGACATATAAAACACATCCTTTCACGTTGTCTGTGTAAATATATTGTGTAGGAGCTTCAGAAGTAAGCCAACAAATTATTTTGTGGAAGCTCCAAAGTATTCAAAAAACTGTTTTGTAGTAATAACAAAATTCAGCTAGTAACCAACTATTAGATAGTGGTAACCACACAACATTTATTTTATGGCAATCACGGTAACAACAATATTTACTACTAAATTAAATTAGACTATAATACAATTTAAAATAATGCCTATGTAGAATTAAACATAAATTAAATAAAGTAATGTTATCTTAATTCTTAGTTCCAGCTATCAGCTGTAATGTTTACTACATGATGTTAAAGTAAACTTTACGTTTCGGATCCCGCGTATGAATCGCCACCTTATTCTGTATCAGTAGGTTATGGGACAAAGCTACCAATGTATATGATCGCTAATCAGAGTAATAGTATTTAACTGTGATGTATATTAATTGTGTACGTATCTGTAGCGGCTTTATTAAAGAAGAGAGGCGTGTACGATCATGGAATTGGGTCCCTAATGGCAATCAATATATTTTTACCCTTCTTGATTATTCTTCAAAGCTGTTAACAGAATCACACACACAGAAATCTGGCTTATTAACTTGCAACAGAAAAAAAAACAAACCGAAATACTTTCCAAGCACACCAAAGTAATTGCAGAACTCACTTTGAAAATTACATTCTTAATCAAAAACAGTCCATATTTAAGAAAAGTATTACAGAATCTGTCACTCAATTTTGAAACAAATTAATAAATTGACATTGATGGTAATTATTTTATTTAACTTATAAATATAATGCACATAATATGTTAAAATGTTTTGTGATTTTGCCAAGTTTTTACTGTCCCTCTTAAAAGGATGGAACATTTAAGATTTTTCAAAATTATGTTTTATTCCCTTGGCCTTATTTTAATGATCAGAAACAATATTGCTTCTCTGAAATTTTTAAGCATTCCATTAGTTGCAAAATGATATACACCCATAGTTGGTGTGTTGCATTTCAGTATAGTGAACAAGTCCCCTAATGAACTTATCCATGTAATACAATTAACCAAGTGCTTTAACGTATAAAAAGTAAGATTGTTAAATTAATAAAGTAACATAATTACCAAATATAAAATTATTTTAAGAGAAAAATATTCAACAAATCAGCCTTAGCATTACAATATAAAATGTTATAAGTTTGTAAAATGTAAGCAATAAATGTTTTTATTATTATTATTATTTGAGGAAAAAGAGCAAAAAGAACATATATTAATAAAATAACACACAAATACAGTTCCAGAAAAAAAAATGGCTCTTTAGATTTTTTACTACAACCTGACCATTCTTCAGTTGAAACTAGTGATTTCATTCCATGTTCACACCGAGATGAGATAAATTAAAAAAAATAGTCTAGGCTGAAGTCTCACATTGTAGTTCACAATTCGTTTCAGTAGTTTAGTGGCACAGATTGAGCCTTATACTAATATTGTTGTTAGTGTACCCATGTTGGAAAGGTAAACCAGACAACAGTACGATAAACATAATTGTACGGTTTATACGTATGTGTCATACACTATGTATGTTTAATTTCTTAACCTGTTGTATCAGAAATTTTAAAATTTTTATGCGCTGTTAGTAAAAAGCATAAAGTTTTCTGTATGGTACAAAAATACTACCCTTCCATTGTAAAGATTATTACAACATAATTAATAACATGACTCCTATCCCGTAGTTATTTGTTCAAAGTACAATGAGCTCTTAGGAATTACATTGCAGCAAAATAATATTTATGAAATAAACTGATATGTTTGAATAATTCAACCAGGTTTTGATTATATATTGGTTGATATACAAGTTATATAACAATATTCACTCGTATATGAATATACAATACATCTTTAAAAATAAATAGGAGATAAAGTAGAAAACTATTTTTATTAAGTTCCTCTGTTCGCTTTTCCAGCACACATTGAAGATTATGTTGAGGCTTATCGTTTTTTCGCCTGTCAAGCTCTGTTATGTAGGGTGGGTTTCTGACTCTCATGCCTCTGGGTATGTTAGCATCAGCCGGCTCCAGTAACATGCACTCCATGAAGAATTGTTTCAATTTAGGAACCATAATGTTCTTCCATAAGAATTCATATTTCTGAATGCAATCAACTGAGATAGCACTTCCTGTGTAACAACAAAGTCACAATATTAAGTTGTCCTTGTACTTGATAATAGTACTTATGTGTTCTGCGCAGTCTTGGTACATCATCAACTTTTACCATACAAATATTTCGGTTGTTTGCGGAAAGTCCTTCGGCTAGTTGAACACTCTTAAGTAAATAGAAACATTCAACCTCAAGCAAGCCATCATTCCCTATAAGACCATCAGGACTAGCACCAAGGAATGGATGTTTTACATCGATAAAGAAACCACATTTCCTCACATCACACCCTGTCTAAGCTATGTAAATCTCAATGGCAACAGTAACATGTACCCTTCCATACTGTTTTGCAGCTGTGTTAACTTCCTTCTTGTAAATAATGTCTTTTATTAAGTTGTGGTATGGTGTGGCTTGTCGTCGACACATTACATGGCCGAATACAGATGTGGTGATGCGATTCATGTGTATTTCCTGCCAGTTGCTATTATTGTGTTGACCACAGTACCACACTTGACTTCAATTAGTTGATCGGTCTCCACTTCAGCACTCAATTTAACAAAAAAAAGGAGAAAGTATTAGTCAAGTTCTGGCTCGGGCAAATCTGGCTACGCTGCATTGGGTCCGTACTCAATGTCTTGTTTACTCTAAGTACCCATTTCTCGAGGAGTAGCTTTTTTTTCCTACCATACAATAAGCGGCAACTTACCATGGCATTGTGGCAAACATTGCATGCATGGGGCAATATTTACCAGGACTTCGTACTGACATCTGTTTCCATGGGCTTAGATGCCACAATGGACCCAACACAGCACCTCCAGTACCATCCTTGTTGAGCATAACTAGTTTATCACCTGTGAATTTGGCTACTAGTCCCATGTACCTGTAAAAACATACTTTGCATTATTTCATATATATAAATAACTATGCATCTTAATTACATGTCACTTTAACCTTTCTACCTCTTTGGTGATTTCATTGAATGCAACTCGGTCTGCTATTCTGACAATGCAGTCAATGTATTTTATTAATTCATCAAAGAGATCATCTTCTTTGACAGTAAACAATAAATGTTCTTCCGAACCTTTCTTTTGTTTGATGACAGTTGTCACGGTTATCCAAAACATGTGGTTTGTTCAGCAAGTCTTTTTGTAGTTGCTCTACAGAAGTGTGGTACCTGCTTCTTTGATGGCTGAGTGGACACCGGCAACCATTCAATGTGACTGGTTCATTCGTAACGTTTTCTTTGCTAATTGCCTGTTTGCACTGCTTTCTGTAGCACTGTAGCACACTCTGCTAGAGAACTTGCTACGGTCCTTATAAAGTCAGCAAAATGTAAGCGACTGTTCTGTGCCTGTAGTCTTTTGTAAACAAGATAAGCATTGGCTGCTGACATGATGAGGTAGTGAAAAAATAGTTTCTTCCACCATTTTAGAGTGCGTCGTGCAAATGGGTAATAACCCTGCAGCTGATCTCCACGATCCACCCCACATTTGTAGAGATTGTAGTCAACTACAACGTTTGGCTTTGCTTTCAACACATGACCTCCTTTTGCTTTGGTTTGAAGTACAGTGGCACCATTCTTGTGCAATGAAGATAACATGAATACATCACGTGTATCCTTCCACTTAAAAAAAAGAATTCTTTGGAACGTCGAAAAGAAAACTCTCCTTTCTTCAAGGGTGTTTTCACTAACTGCTTACATAGTCCTTTCCTGTTCTTCATTACGGTCCCAACACCCAAAGTATCATCGTGCCGGAGCTTCCTCAAGAGAGAAGGACTCATGTAAAATCTGTCCATGTATATAACATATCCCTTTCCCAAATAATTATCACACAATCTGTAAATGAGAGGCTCAACTGCATTGCTGTGTCCTGCAGCTGCTCCAGAATACAGAATACAGCTCTGTGTTCAAGACATTACCAGATTTTGCTTCAGCCAGTATGTACAGTTTGTCCATATTTGTGTGGTTTATTTTTTATGTACTCTTAATCCAATCCTTCCTCGAAATGGACACATCCCCTCATCAACTGTAAGTTCTTTGTCTGGAGACAATGATGCTTTACTTTGCTTGTTGAAAAACTCTAGTATTGGCCTAATTTTGAACACAGGGTCATGATTGGGGTCATTTTTTGGAGCATACTGGTTGTTGTCATTCAGGTGCAGCATACTCAGAATAGAAAGAAATCGGTCTCTGCTGATGAGCTTGCCTGCAAAAGATGAGTGAAGGACCGGGTAGGTGCTCCAGTAATCACTTATGTTCGGCTTTTTCAACAAACAAACACATGTAAAAAACAATCGCGAAAAAACACTTTATTTCGTGAAGCTTCGCAGGAACCCACTTATTCCACATTGAATGTGGTTTCAACATTTGCTGATGTCTGAGTGCACCAATTACAGTTGCAGCATAACGATTTGTCTCTTTCCTTATGAATTTGAACAAATTTTCATCAAAGAAAAGAGAGAAACATTCCAACACTGTACAGTCACTGGTGAGATCAGCTAAGACACCACAGTTTTCCTCAATTATTGGCAGCACTGGTTGATTATTATCTTCACGCCAATCAAAATCATGCCTTGGCTGAGCGGAGGTTTTTTGTTGACTGCTTGACCGTGAAGGTCTTTTTTTAGCCGAAGTGGAAGGCGTGTCATGTGATATTTCATCGACTAAAGTGTCAGAAATATCGTCATCATTGCTGTTATCACCTAAAAGCAATATAAACATATATATTTTTTTGTAAATAAGTAATTTTTCAATGAATAAGATTATTGATTTCAAAATCCACATAAGGTTCTTGTGTAGAGCAGCAATTCACTGTAGAAATATGAAATATTCAGCCAAAGTTGTTGGATAATATAAGAAACAATTATTACTTTAGCTAGTGTTTTTACTAGGGGTAATTTTCAATATTGAAACAACCATCCATTTTACATAAATGAAAAGTATGTAAAATATATTTTTATTTGCAAATTCGAATGTTATTTTTTACATTCAACCTACAAAAAATGTCAGTACATTTATACAGCACTGCTCAGTAATATTATATAAAGAGGCAATAAAAAAGTATGTACAACAATAAACAAGGAAAAATATAACATTGTATGTTTTCCTCATATTACCTTTCCTACAGAAATAATAAATATTGCCCGAATGCAATCAGTGGTAGCGTGATAAAAGAAGCCACATACATGGCGAAGAGGTAAGCGCGCAGCCGGTTTCAATGCTACTCACCGACGCGACGTGACTAGGAAAACATTCTGAGCTGCTAACCAATTCGTATGAAGCGCAATAATAGCAGCAAGTGCCAGTCTTTTAGCCTTCCCATAAATATCTACGTGATAAGAAACACAATCTAGCTCACAAACATTACAACATTTGTACTCATGTAATTTGTAAGTTTGTAATTGTTTATTAATTAATCGGCAGAATGTTTGGGAAGAAAATTTTACAATCAGTATGGTTCTTGAATAAACAGTGCCAGAAGTATTTTTGAGCCATTATTTTCCTTTAATCAAGTGTCTACGTGTTTTGTATGTGGATAAATTGCAGTGAATTGCATTTAAAAAGCTGCTCTACTGAAATTAATACACAATTTAGTTATACCACCTAGATCATATGTCGTTTGCTCCCATAAGGAGTGTAAATTTAGATATAAAAGTTGTAATTACAGTTCTTCGTTAAAGCCCTTGAATGGTCATAGCTAACCCTTTGTTAAAGCCACAATAACATTTTAGAACGTGTTTTCGTAATGATCGTAAAATTTTAGATAGATATGTTCTGAATTTCACTTGTAACAGCAAATAGTTAATGATAAACTGGTGTAGTGTTGTGCTGTTTCATCATGCACATTTGTTCACTGTAGGAGAAATATTTTTTTTAAAAATGACTACCCTAATAAAATATTTTACAAAAAAGAAAATTGTTACGTTTAACATTGTGTTATCAATAAATAATTAAATCAAAATCAAAATGAATGTTCTCGAACACAATTACAGATGTTCTTTGAATATTTACTGCAAATTTAATCAATAACAAATTCGCTAGTTCACGTGGAAATTACACATTTGTTGTCGTTTACCATTAATTGACCCAGGAAGGGACTGCAGTGTGTGTCAAGAGGCGTTAAATCAAGCAAAACTACTGCGTATTGTCTTTACTGGACCAATAACAATGTACAGGATGTGTGATGAGAGAGAGCGAATGCTGTTAAGAACCTTAGCGAAGAAGAACCTTGATTTTGTGTTATATCTCCATTCTGCAGAACAGGGTGAGAATAGTTGTTACGACAGTGGACCTAACCTTAAAATACACATGAGCCATTCAATTCAGCATGGCACACCGTCACATTTATTGGCGAAAACCATTCATTAAGGAAACTAATCATAACCCTAAATACCTGTTAAACAACAACTTTAACGTAAACTTAATCAGTAATGAAGACTTGTAAAAGATGTTAATCACAAGTTTTTTGTTAGCTTAATAGTTAACGTTAAGACACACTTTAATAGAGAGTTGCAAAAGTTGCCCTAAGTGACCTATATGTTCTGATCACACTGTATTGTTATACTGTTTTGAACAGCCTATTTGTTTGGTATTGTGAGTTCATTATAAATCCTCCAGAAATGTATTGTTTACCGTTTCCCAAAAGGAACAATGCTGTTCATGGAAAATTGTTTATGAATTAAATTAAAAAAAAGATAATATTGTTAAAATTATTTTCTCCACTGAATTTCAGGGAAAACAAGTTTTCAAAACAGTTGGTTCAATCATCCATTCTGGTTTCAGGGTGAAAGATTTTCATAATTACAAGCCCACACAAGTAGATTCACTCCTAAAATCAACACATGTGTCAAGATTATATGTTTCTTAAAGTTTCCTATGAAAGTAAAGAATAAAATATTTGAGTTGGAATTCTTATGAAATATGTTTGTTTGCTTAAACAACTTTCCAGTATAACTGAATGTCATGCAACAGCTTTAGCGCTAATGTAGGATACATTTCAATATACAAATGTCCTTAAAATTACAAATAAAAAAAAAGTTGGCAATCAGAAGTGAAGAAAATTTGTAATATTGTAATCACATGCAGGATGATGGGAGTTTTGTAGGGGCTTGTATTAATTTTGTGTAATCAATTTATGTTTACAACATATGGTGTTGACAAAAAATTAAATAAAGCCACAGAATTAGTCACTAATCTGATAATCATGATAAACATTAAAAATCTAAGAAAGATGCTCAGCGTTAACAATAAGTAGATGTTCACTTCTGAAAAAGTAGTAAAGCAACTTACCACTACTATTTCATGTGAGAGAGATATGATAGATAAGATAAGATAGAGAGAGATAGAGATAGAGATAGAGAGTGATAGATACATAAAGTGATAAAGAGAGTGATGGAGATAGAGGGAGAGTGATGGAGATAATGAGAGTGATAGAGATATAGAGAGAGTGATAGAGATATAGAGAGAGTGATAGAGATATAGAGAGAATGATAGAGATATAGAGAGAATGATAGAGATATAGAGAGAATGATAGAGATATAGAGAGAATGATAGAGATATAGAGAGAGTGATAGAGATATAGAGAGAGTGATAGAGATATAGAGAGAGTGATAGAGATATAGAGAGAGTGATAGAGATATAGAGAGAGTGATAGAGATATAGAGAGAGTGATAGAGATATAGAGAGAGTGATAGAGATATAGAGAGAGTGATAGAGATATAGAGAGAGTGATAGAGATATAGAGAGAGTGATAGAGATATAGAGAGAGTGATAGAGATATAGAGAGAGTGATAGAGATATAGAGAGAGTGATAGAGATATAGAGAGAGTGATAGAGATATAGAGAGAGTGATAGAGATATAGAGAGAGTGATAGAGATATAGAGAGAGTGATAGAGATATAGAGAGAGTGATAGAGATATAGAGAGAGTGATATAGTTAGAGAGAGAAAACTAAAAACTATATTATAGACCTATTCCCTTCATTGTGCGCCCTGCAACGGAGTCGCAACAAAGCTTCACCATCTCGCCGCCCGCAGCGCTCCTTTCCCCGCTTCCTCCCCTCCATTTTTTGTTCAGCTCCCCTCCACTTCACCCTCATACCCCTCCTCTCGTCCCTCCCCTCTTGTCCGCCGCGACTTCAGCGCCTCTATCGGCGCACCTTTTTCGGGCTATATAAACCCCGGGTTTTCGAGTTTTGATCGCTGTCTGAGCTCACTACGAGTGATGACGGTCCACCGGGCAGCATTAGGATAATTCTGGAGACACTCGGCAAAGCTATGCCCGAATTCATAGCGATAGTTTTCAGGTTTCGGTATTTATTACGATTCAATCTTGTTAGGTGTCTTTAACGTAAGTCTGTTTCTATTACCCTCTTCGAGTGTCTCGCAGTTGTAATTTTTTATAATTAAGCTTAACTTAGGTTCTCTTATGTTCTATGCGCGTGGCTCGACGACCATAGTAGATGTTTGTTAAACTGATGTTGATATTCTGTGTTACATGTTTTTGTTAGCTTATTCAGAGCCATCTGCTCACTATGCTCGAGGACTTTACCTTTTTAGCTTTTCTTGATTGCTGCCTGGTGTTTGTTACCTAATTTTCAGTTATGCGTCGTGGCGCGCCGCAGTTAACTACATGTTTAAATACTTACATACGTTGTACTTGGGTTCGTTCGGGCGCTATTACCTCGGTAGCTACCCAGGAATTGGACTTAGTAAATGTTCAAACCAGTGAGACCACCAATGCGACTAACAAATTATTTTTATGCATTACTGTACGACTCACTTACATCCGTTGGCTTTTTATTAATTCTATTTAGCTATTAAATGCTGTTGACACAAATCTTGACGTAAATGTTACTTAAGGTGCTAACACGTAAAGTACTTATTTAATAACTGTAGTAATATGTGATTGAACTTTCGTTGAACATTTGTTATTTGTATTTGAGCGAGCTTATAAACATGTACCTATCTATTCAGACTATACGCACATTTATTGTGAATTGTTATGATGTTTACCCACAGTTATGTATAATAAAAAATTCTATTTTTTCTTAAGTTCTTATATCATTACACATCGAGACACCTCTCTTTCGCCATTGGTAATCTCAGAGTACGTTTCTTAATTTGTTTTTATAATTAACAGGAATTTCTTTCTCGATTATTCTTATTCTGAGAGTTTTTATTGGAGTGAGGTTGGGAGTACAGTAGGCTTGCTCCAACCTCGCTTCAGCCCCAATTAGGTATTTAATTAATTGATACTGTTTAGATATCAACAACAAAAACATTCTAGAGGGCAGCAATGTAAAAATGAAGACTTTCTTAACTTGAACTTTTTTACCTTTATTGCTGTCAACTTGGGTTCGCTAGTATGCAAGTACATTACAATATATGGGAGATAGAGCCAGGGTGTTTTTTAAACAATTGATTTGCTAAGTATTTGGATAACAGTGAATGGCTTAAGTTACTACTCCCAAAGCAACTGTTGAAATAGCATTCATGCACTTTTATTGGTTTTATCAGTATTCTGATTTTACAAGTGTTTGCAAGGTCTATGATCATAGCATGAAATTGTATCTGCTGCAATTCAAAAGCATTGTATTATCAATAAAAACTCGTATCAAAATAAAGTAGGGGTGGTAATGACGCAAGTGACGCCATCTTGGTGATGTCATTAATATTGTTATGGTATCGCACAGTAGAATAGTCCCGTGATTGCATACAATAAACTTTTCACGCAAGCTTCATCTTTACGCAGTATTACAGTACTTTACTTCATGTACTATAAACTCAAATACCATAATACAGACGTAAAAATTTAACAAATTGTATCACCACGTGCAGATTTGGCTACTGTACAATATATTCATGCACCTTACTAAGCCCAGAAGGATATTCAATCTTCAATTAATTTTTTTTAATACAGTAGTGTTCTTACTTTACTGATATCTGCTCTAGATACGATGATACAAATGTATGTAATCTTAAAAATAACACAACACATTTTAGCTACCATCATTCAAGAATCACAACCAAAGAAAACAAAAGAACAGCGTGATCTGAGCCATAGAATATCCTCCATGGATTTCTGTGGGATATCTCTTGTAGAAAAACATTGGAAGGATAAAATTTCAAAAATAAAAATTACAGCAATAATGAGATTTTACTTATGAAATACTTAATTAAATAATTTCCATTAAAGTACGAACAAAATATTTACCCTAAAAAAACAATAGTTTCTGATTATTTGTAACAGATTTGTTATGGATATCCATAGAATATCCACAGGCTATCAAGAATGTGCAGGACATATCGCACATAATACGGATATCTGTAGGATATCCTGTGCTGTGTGGATCTGTGATGAAGGAATCATCACTTCCTCCATTGCTTCACAGTATCTGGTACTATTCATCGTTACCTTTCACCACCTTACACTCTCCAGGACCCTCGGAGGTGATGCATCCCCAGATCATGATTACATCGCCTCCGCTTTGCACTGCTGGGGCAAGACAAGCTGGCAGAAATTTTTCAGTTTTGTTCTGAGAACCTGAACCTTACATCGGGGGGGATAGTTAAAAACAGCATTCATCAGAAAACTTTACTCTCTCCCAAGCTTCTTTGCACATTGGTAAACGCTGTCTACAAAACTCGCGTCGCTTCCTTTTGTGACAGTAATTGAGAAGTGGTTTCCTGAACGCAAAAAATTATCTTAGGCCTGCCTTATTTAATCTGTTGCTTACAGTACGATCTGTTATGGAAACATTGTCACAGGAGGCCCTTAGATCTCTCAGAAAATCACTACAACTAGCATATCTGTCTTTCCTACACAGTTACAATAACTTATGGTCTTGTGTAGGTGATGTTTTCCTCTGGCAGCCTGACCTTAGCCTTTCAACAACTGTTCCAAACTCATTGTATCACTTAATTGTTTGTTGCACACAACTCTTTGACACTTGCAAATCCTCTGCAATTTTTTTTCTGTGTTTTTGCAACCTTCAGTAAACCAATAATTTGCCATTTGGTCGCTCCAGTCACAGATGTTTTCCCCATAATGAACTTTTTGTCTCCAACTCTGTTAAACAAACATAACCTCCAAATAATGAAGAAAGAAACATCTGAATGGCTGGAACTGACAAAGCAGGTGTGTCAGCCTGCACCCTACTTTAGATCTCATTAAAAAGAACACATGTTGTCAACCTAAGGACAAGTGTGTTGCCAACATCAGGTGACCATAAAATTAAAACAGAAACTCAATTTTTTCTTTGTTTTTCCTTCTTCATGTTTTTTTAAGTTGATAATTTTTTTAATATTTTCCAAGACTTGCATACATTTTCCCTTGATATATTCGCTTTGGTGAAACAAACTAATTTCTGTATCTTAACCCATTTCGAAAGTATGATTTTTTTTTCATTAAAGTATTTTGGAATTTCTTGTCATTTCATAAAATTTAAAAAATTCTGTAACTTCTTAATCATTTTAGCTACATTGTATGCATTGATACCAAAATCTTGTACTTTTCAAATAGCTTAAGAAGGTATCAACACAAATGAAAGGTTACTAAAAATAAAAAACCAAATTACACATTTTTAGACCTAACTTTAAAATGATAAAGCAACAAATTTTTAAGTTTATAATATTTTTTTAATCTTTTCCAAGACTTGCTCTCAATTCTCCTTGGAATTTTCTCTTCGGTGAAACAAAATCATATCCATATCTTAACCCTTTTTTTCACTATGAATTTTTTATCTTAAAGAATTGCTAAAATTTAGGTCATTTTATAAAACTTTTAAAAATCTGTAACTATTGAACCATTACAAAAACATTAACTCCAGATATACAAAAAGATTCCATTTTTTATGTTTATTTAAGGAGAATTAACACAATGGCATGATAGAAAATAATTTAAGTCCCACAACATTTAAACTTTTTTTAGGAGTGGTCTTAAACATTTTTCTGAAACTGTATATTATAGATATTATATACATATATCATATAATCATAATCTATATAAATTATTTGCATATAAAATTTTTTAATAAATAGACTATTTGTCATTTAATAAGCTCATACTCAATTACACATTTATAAATATATAAAATGTATACTCATTTAAACATTGCCCTTTACAGAAAAGGATGAAAGAAACAAATCCTCTCCTGAATGAGCATGAAAAAGGGAGAAATAGAAATAAAAATAAATAATTATTACATAATAATAAAATGTTTTGTTTCTGATTCACCGAACTTATCCATTATATAACATAAATGTACACATATTAAATTGGAAAATCAGAAATTTTCACATCTATGGTGTGATCATAAGCACACACTCAGTTTTTTTTACTGTCCGTTATGGCCACCATGGTGCACTATTAAATCACCAAAAAAGACAACAGAAGCATCTATCAGTGCCTTATACGACACATTAAAATGTTTTGAAAACAATTATGTAAAAATTTGTTTTTATTAATAACCACAATCATAATTTCTTTAGTACTCTTTGCCTTTTTTACCTCCAAAATTGATGCAAACAAACATCCAGCTTCTTTATTCCTATTTCTAGGTCACTGATATGGAGTTTCATGACGCCAATTTCTCTTCCAGTGTTGGGTGTCCTCTCTTCCACCAAGCTGGATGTACTTGTGTTCTATAACAATGCATTAATCACACTAATGTTGTGAAGTTTCTCACACAAAAAATAGAAAATAAATTTGAATATGTTACAAACAACACAGTTAAACATTGATATTTAAAGCAAAAAAACTTAAATGTCTAATTATATTTTTCATTATATATTGTATTCTTTAACTCTTTGAAGGGCAGAAATTTTGATCGAAAAAATACCTGTGAAGGGCGGAAATGGCGAGCAAAAAAATACCTGACAGGGGCAGAGAAAAAAAAATTCACGAATTAATTTCAACTGACTTATATTTAAATATTTATTACTTTTTATGTATACTACTGTGAAACATTCTTAAAATAACTTGTAAACAATCATAATCTATGATCATGAAAAGTGGTTAGACAACTAACCACAGCCCCACTAGGCAATCAAATGTAACAAACAGTACAGTAATGTTTTGTTTATAACCAACACTTTTCCAAGTAACTTTATCCTTCCATAACAGTTAAGCTATTTACTGTGATAACTTCTAAAACATTCCTTTCCTGCTCTAAGGCATAGGGGCACTTTACATACAGTGCACATCCACACAGTACGTACTGGTTTCTTCCTAGAACTGCAGACTGCACATCTCCTTGATGTTGAATGAACCGGTTGGTGCCCGCTGCTTTCATGGCGAATACTCTTGTCTACAAATGGTTTATGTGTCTTGATTGCGACTGGAGACATTCCTTTGCTTCCAGATGGAGTGGATGCTATCACAGCAACTATTCTTGGAGCTAGCAACCCTTTGTAAACCTCCCGACGAAAATCTTTGTTTGTAAATTGTTCTACAGGAAGTTCCTTGTGCATTATAAATGCGTTCGTAACACAACAGTCGATGAAATGAAAAAACAACCTCATCCACCACTTCTTACTTTTCCTGTTGATCGCATAATCTGATTTGAGTCTATCAAAGTTATCGACAAAATTCATGTGTGAGTTGTAGTCTTTCAAAACCTGAGGGCACTTGATGGTTGTTACAGTTCCATCTTTCATTTTGCGGTTGACAGAAGAAACATCCAGTGGATCATGGCATGTTGAAATCAAGTTCACTGCCTTGTTGTCCTTCCATCTGTACACAGCCACTCCATCTTCACTAACACGACAATCAAATTCACCCCTTTCAAGTTGTTTCTCATCCTTCAGTGCAGGTAGGTGTTTTCTTCTAGGGTTTATTGTTCCACACGCATATATTTCACTTTTTGACTTCAGGTTGCTGAACAGATCATAAGAAGAAAAATAATTGTCCATGAAAACAATGTGATGACAACCTTCGAGACCACTTAACAAATTTTGAACAACTTTTGCACCTAACCCTACTTCTGTTGCCCCTAATGTCTTTCCTGTGTAAATGTCAAACTTCAAATTGTAGGATGACTCATCGCACAACATCCATGACTTATAGCCCCGTTTTATAGGCTTATCTCGCATATACTGCTTGAGGGACGACCGCCCCTTGAACTTTACCATCGACTCATCAACTGCCAGTTTCTGGTGAGGTTGGTAACATTCAAAAAATTTTTTCGAAAGATGATCCAGCAAAGGCCGAAGCTTGTATAATTTGTCATAGCTTACACTATTTCTGTCTGGAGCTACGGTGTTGTCATTTAGATGCAGATGGCTCAAAAGGAAGCTAAATCTTTTCACAGTCATTAGTTTAGAAATGTAATTCTCACCGAGGTCAGGTTCAGAACTCCAATAGTCTCTATAGCTTGGTTTTTTGGTTATGCCCATGTATAAATTTATCCCAATAAATGTCCTGATTTCACATGCATCAGTAGGGACAAATTGTTTTCCTGTTTGGGTAGCATAAAGGTTTGTCTGAAATACAATATGGTTGATAAGCGTTTCATCAAAATACTCACAAAAGAGGTCCAATGGCTTGATATTTGCTTTGTTCTTTATTCTTGCTGCTACACCACTTTCTTTTGTGAAGGGAGGCACTGGAAGAACACGAGTATCTTGGGTCCATGTAACTGCGAAGCTGGATGAAGCTGTACGAGAGAGTACTTTAGAAACATTTGGCACATCACTGTCACTTTGTTCAGATTCACTGCTGCTTGACACTGTGTTGAAAACTTTTTCTTTGTTCAAATTCTTATTTATTTAAGTAGGATCAGATGAACTGTCATCGGAGTCTATGACACTATCTTCTTCTGAAGGTATTTCTTCAAACAGTAAACGGTAAATTTCATCCTCCGATAAACCTTTTTGCCGAGGCATATTAGATCTGTTATTTATGCTGAAGTTCTGGGAGGGCAGTGGTTAGCAGCACTAACCACATGCAAATACGCTGTCTGGAATAGAAACGAACATTTGTAAGTGCCCAAATACTATTAAAACATTTATATAAACACATTAAATATAAAAGCAAACACTTACCACACATATAATAGTAAAATTCCTAGTAAAAAGCACTATAATACGTAGCAACGCAAGAAACAATGGCGAGTCTGAGTAAAGTGGTGGCTCGAGTAATAAACAGGACATATAAATGTGGCGCGGTACTGTTCCTGCCATCTGTTGGGTCGCAGGACAACTACAACGTGTGGTTAGAGAGAATCGCCGCGACCCGTAAAAGGGAGCACACGAAAATAATGTGGTTAGAGGAAGTAACCACCGCCCACATAACGACTTTATTTTTGTGGTTAGCTACAGTAACCACCACCCATAAAACAGTATCATATTGGTGGTTAGTTGAGGTGACCCGCACCCTTCAAAGAGTTAACACTTAACTGAGAAAAATACAAATTTCAAACTAGTCTTCCATGATTGCAAAATTTTAATGCCCACTCTCTAGTGTCAGAGCGGATGGCTATTGCCATTCCCAGTTGTTGGGCGTGTTGATAAATTGCCTTAGAACATACATAATACTGGTATTACCATCTGGCTCTGTAATTCAATGCAATATAAGTAGTATAGTTTGGGGGCTCCTGCGCCTGGGTCCTGGGTGTGGAGCCTGTGGAGCCGACCGTCATATTGGATTGTGACGTCACGGTGGCCATCTTGGATGGTTGTGACCTTGACCTTTGACCTTGACCCCGGCGGCCATTTTGGATCCGCCATCTTGGATCCACCATTTTGGATGACGTAAGTGTGTGTTCTCGAAAATTCCGGTGATGTGTTTTCCGCCATTATGGATGATGTCACCGTTGCAATTTTCGTTACGGCCGCCATCTTTAACTTTTTTATTTATTATCCAATTTTAATGAAATTTTTTTTAAAATTTATAAAAAAATTCAAATAATAAAAATTTAATAAAAAATATTTAAAAATTGTACTTTTACGACACGGAGTTCGGAGTCCTCGGTTCAAACCCGGTGAGGGCAAATAAAATGGCGACCGATCCTTCCCCCGTGGTGGGTGCTGGCAGACTGACCCCCACCACTTGTACCAATGCATATACGAACTTACACCCCTCCCCTCCCCCCCTCTCCTAAAAAATTATTTTTTTCACACACACGACAATCCACCCCTCCCCCACCGCCCCATTTAATTTTCATCATAATAACCACCCCTCCACCACTACTCTAGTTTTTTTCCCTCCCTCACTTTACCGTCATTCCCACCCCTACCCTCCTCCTCACCCCTATTCTATCTTTTAAAGTATAAATACCGGTTGCAGGACCCGGGAGCCGTCAGTTTTGCAGTAGCTCCCAGCCTGAAGGAAAGACGATGTGTACGTGTTGTGCAAGCGGAGCAAAGACCTTGACGGCCATCTTAGCATATGGTATAGTGCGCACGCTTGCGGCACTGGATAAGGAGACGGAGTTACCATATCTACCAAAGGAGTTTCTCCTGGTCTACGCCCCTCACGAGATAAGATACGTGTACAAGTTCCTATCGGTGTACCTGCAGCTAGATGAAGACATTCAAGATTGTTTGCCGTGCACCGAGTGCGACAGAGGAAGCTCCAGCGTCCCTGACACACCGCACATGAAATCGTGGTGCAAGATGCGACGAGATGTGTGGCGGCGGCAGCAGCAGCCTAGATCCTGAGCGCGGTGCCACAGTCAGCATCTAGGTACCACTCCAGCATTTCTGCAGAGCCAGCATCTTAGCCACGTCACTCCAGCCTCGTCGTATGTGTAACTGTGAGTAATGACAATATGACACTCTTTCTTGTCAACGTCCAGTGTCTTACGTCCCAAAAGGGCCCTGTAGTGACGCAACTGTCAGTGATGTTCATCATTGGCGGTGAAGAAACCAGGACTTATGAATACATCTTTAAACCGCCGTGTGACTGGACTAATCTAGACAGATTCTATCAACGTGAGAACCGTTGTCTGACCTATGAAGTGAACGGACTCTCGTGGAATGAAGGTGATGTGGACTATGAACAACTTACATCTGTGCTACGTGATCTCGTCGAGCCGGAAGACGACGTTGTTTACGTCCGTGGTAACGAACAGAAACGTATTGTGAGTGATTTGTGTAGTGCCAATGTAATTGACCTACGTAAACAAGGCAACTGTCCTTCCTTCAAAACACTGTTAAAGATGTACGGAAACCAAATTGAAAAGTGTGATAAATTTTATAATGGTTTCCACTGTGCACATTGTAATAGCCAGTTACTGAAGCTGTGGCTCTATGAACACCCTTATTACTACAGTGAAGTTTAATTTTTTTATTCCTTTTTGCAATTGTAAATATTGTTTCCAATGTCATCGACTGATGTGAGGGGTGATGGAATTATGTAAATAAAATATATATATATAAACCAATGTAATTGTATATTTTCTTTTCACCTTTATTTCATTAGAGACTGTTTTTTTTTGTAAAGTCTAATAATTATACTCTTTCGAAAAAAAATTAAAATATATTAACCATTTTACATTATTCTCAGCAATTTAATTCCAAGCATCCATTATAAAAGAAAAAATAAATTAGCAAATAAAAAAACAAGGGTAGTAGTATTATAGAAATAAAACTCAAAGTTCAAAAATTTTACAGATATATTTTCGTTAACATATACAATTGAATATATCCATATTTTATTTGACATTTGTGAGAGTGTAGATGCGCAGGTCTCCTCCTCTCTCTCTCCCAGCAGACCATTCTCGTCCCGCCGTCTCTCCATCTCACCAGCTCTCTCTCTCCTCCTCACGCTGAATCTCGCTCTCTCTCTCCTCCTCACGCTGAATCTCTCTCTCTCTCCATCCCAGCAACCGCTCACCTGCTAAAATACTTAAACAGAATATTAGTCATTTAAACAAAAAGCTTGCATCGCAGCTCTCTGTGTTTGGAACGGGCTGGAGACCGACACCGCTAAACAGGCAGGTCACGCACAAGCCCCTTGCCTCCATATGTAATATACGTCACATATGTAGCCAAGTACTTATGAACAACGTCTCTATTTAGCCGTGGCCCATTACAACGATGCAAGCCTACCAGAAAGAACTAGCATATGATACATTGACACAAAGCACGTGCTTAAACTATCAAATGTCACATACAAACGCTGAAATAGACCAGTAACAACAAAGTATCAACGCCGAAATCTTGCATGCCAACGAATGTGGAACCCAGCGGCGTAACAGTGCAGCGTTGACACCATCGACATGACACCATCGATGTAAGGAGCCCAACGTCATGACTCCATCGATGATAGGAGCCCATCGTAGTGACCCCATCATCATGACACCATCGATGTTAGGAGCCCATCGTCTTGACACCATCGACGTAAGGAGCCCATCGATGCATAAAAAATCGCATTGGAGTAAAAAAAAAAACGCATCGGTGTAAAAAAACGCATGAGTGTAAAACGCATGAGTGTAAAAAAAAAATATGTATTGCACCAAAATCAACATAGGTGCAAAACACCACCACCTCAATCCCAACCAACCAACCAAAAAAACGCAGCACCACAAATCAACGTAGGTGCAAAACACCACCACTTCCATCCCAACCAACCAACCAACCAAGAGAGTGCAGCACCACAAATCAACGTAAGAGCAAAACACCACCACTTCCATCCCAACCAACCAACCAAGAGAGCGCAGCATCGCAAACAACGAGGATGCAAAACACCACCACTTCCATCCCAGCCAACCAAACAAGAGAGCGCAGCACCACAAATCAACGTAGGTGCAAAACACCACCACTTCCATCCCATCCAACTAACCAAGAGAGCGCAGCATCGCAAAGAACGAGGATGCAAAAAACCACCACTTCCATCCCAACCAACCAACCAAGAGAGCGCAGCACCGCAAACAATGAGGATGCATAAAACCACCACTTCCATCCCAACCAACCAACCAAGAGAGCGCAGCATCAAACAACGAGGATGCAATAAACCACCACTTCCATCCCAACCAACCAACCAAGAGAGCGCAGCATCGCGAACAACGAGGATGCAAAACACCACCACTTCCATCCCAACAAACCAACCAAGAGAGCGCAGCATCGCAAAACAACGAGGATGCAAAACACCACCACTTCCATCCCAACCAACCAACCAAGAGAGCGCAGCATCGCAAACAACGAGGATGCAAGACACCACCACTTCCATCCCAACCAACCAAGAGAGCGCAGCATCGCAAACAACGAGGATGCAAAACACCACCACTTCCATCCCAACCAACCAACCAAAAAATTCTTGCATCGCAAACAACGAGGATGCAAACACCACCACTCCCATCCCAACCAACCAACCAAAAAATTCTTGCATCGCAAAACAACGAGGATGCAAAACACCACCACTGCCATCCCAACCAACCAACCAAAAAAATGCAATCTTCGTCGTTGACCACAAATGCTATATCGCAGCGAAGCTGACACATTCTAGAGACGTCAGTCGTCTAGTGAGCAGACGAGGATGCAATAAACCACCACTTCCATCCAACCAAATCGCACCACGAAACAGTGTGGGTGCAAAAAATTAAGGTAAAATAGCACCAGAAAACCATAAAAAAGTAGGAGCAAAAAAAATCAATGAAAAAGATAGCACCACGAAACAGTGTGTGTGTGGGTGCATGAACAAAACAAGAAAAAGATAGCACCAGAAAACCAAAAAATCGAGGTGCAAAAAAATTAAAAAAAAAGAGCAACACGAAACAGTGTGGGTGCAACATAATTACAACGAGCGGACTTAGGAAACCAACGATGAAAAATCCAACGGTGAAGGCTATGTACAACATCATCAACAGGTATATGAGTGGCTAGCAAGTGGCAAACACCGGCTCTGTGCTCGCACAATCCGGTTCAGATTCCCTTCAAGGTCTTTTTCTCGGCTCCCACAGCAGAAGCCTGGGACCCCGACAGAGAATCCTGCGCGAAACGAACGGGCAGACGCAAGTTTCAACATTTCATGTTATAAGGTTTTTTATGTGAAGACAAAAATTCATTAAAAACCATTCAGTCTTTATAGCATTCTCTTTCTTTCACGTATGTATATATTTCTATTCAGTCCATATATCCGTACGGTAATGTATGAATTCCATCTTCGCAAATAATTCTTTTGTCATCGTGCCATGATAGTGCTAATTTATTAATACATTCTGTATATAATATCATATTATGTGAACGTATGGACCGGATGTTTGCGCGCTTCTCCGTGTGCTGCTCCAGGACCTCGAGAAAATCTTCAAACGATATTTTATTTCTCACCATGCACTTCTGTATACCTTTGGCTCTTTTCGTTATATTATTATTGTATTTGTAGGTGTACAGCTTTGCCCTTAGGCCGACGAACTCCTCCAATGCCACTCCACCGCACTCGTCTTTGAACTTGCCTACTACCTTCTTGTTCGTAGGTGAGTAGCAGGGGTGGGCAATGGGATAGCTGCTGGTGTCGAACTCGTCCAGGAGCGCGGCGTCGTCGGCCAGGTCCTGGTAGAAGTCACGCATCTTCATCTCGTATATGAAGCTGTCCGTGTCCATGTACGCCAGCGTGATGTCATCCTTATATTTTTCTTTCATTATGTCATAATGGAACCCATACATTAACGTCTTGGATAGGTCCAGGACCGCGAACCCCGCATAATTTGGGCGGTCAAGAAAGATTGTTTCTTGCTGTAGTCTCACCAGTGTCAGAGACTCATCAGGGATGGTTCGGTCCTGGAACGCTGGCTTTGCCACAACTTTACGTAGCCTGCCTTCACTACATACAAGTTCCATACGCTGCCAACGAAATTTGTTCTCACAGAGTTTTCCAAAAGAAGAGTTGTTGGCAAGCTTAAAAAACTCCTTTTCAAAATCATTTGTAGCTGCCTGTCGTTTCAACGTATTTTTCGTAATAAATGGCTCCATCCAGGCACGCTGCTCGAATTCAAGGACTCTATGAATTTTCTTGAGTCTCAGTCCGTGCTGGATGGCCTGTTTCAGGTTTCTAAAATGAATTATATAATTTTCTTTCGATTCCAGTGTTGTGATTAATTTTGACTGACGCGATCCGGGTGGGCACTGGCTGACGGGGAGGAACGGTAGATCTTTGTGGTCCTCGTGGAGGGCAGACGGGTACTCCACATCGACTTCAAGGATGTAGCCTGTCTGCCCCTCGCCAGGTATCGACATCACGTCAATATCAGCGCCCACCCACTTAAAGCCGCTGACTGGAAGAGGCAACGACATGGTCCACCCATACAGATTGTTGGCGTCCAGGTACGCAACATGAGTTGATGGTTGGCTGGGATCGTAGGTATGGGGCAGGCAGATGTTGTTCGCCTTGCAGTGTCTCTTTATCACTTGCGCGACCCCACACCTGATCCCAGCTTCGACGAACATGTACATATCGTAATCGCTCATCAACTCAAGTCGTACCCCCGTCTGCCTCAACATTGCGTCGAACGCGAACCCTGGTGCGCTGACGTAATGGCTGCAGTCAAGGCCGTACGTCTGTAGGCACAAGTTATTCTGGGCAAAAGCCTCACCACCTCCTCCACCTGGAACTAAACCCCAGTAGGGGTGTACCAAGTGCACTACTTTAATTTCCCAATTTTTGGCCTATATTCCCATGTTTCCATTGAGTGACTTGATTTTCGTCACTCGAGGGCCATTAACCAGAATAACCTATCCAACCTGTTTTCACCGCCGGCGCTGCAGCCAGGTTATAGCTTTGTCAAATTTTCAAATATATATGCATTTCTTGTGTCCACAATTATATAAACCGGCGGTGGATATATAAAAACTTTTACCTCATCAATCCACGTGGAATCACCCCGCATGTCCCCGGTGACAGGACGATTACTAGTACCCGGCACCGAACCCATGCAGGGGCGCCGATTCCACAGCCAACAAGTGTTTCTCTTCTTTTCCTTCCATATTTTTATCATAAAATGCCAATCCAGTCCATCTGTTGCATCCGCAACCCTCTCCAACACCTGCTTCCAATTCTCTTACTTAATCATTCTAGTTCCATCAACAGTTGTCACTTTAGTGAGTTAATAAAATGCCAAATCCGAGCATGGGCTATGTCTTGATATTCTTCAACTATTGTCTCTTGTCTAACTATTCTCCACTATTGCAGATGTTATTCTCCTTCTTGATATTCTAGAAGGTCCATTGCTGCCATCCAGCTATCGAACTCTTCTAATCTCTTGCCAATCTCATTGCAATAATTTTTCCATATCCTTTGACCCTCTGGATCAGCCAACAAACCAGAAATGTTCCAGAGGGACAATTGTAAATTTGATGCAAGGTCTTCATAACGTTGCCGAATGTCATGCACCTTAGAACATTCCAACATAACATGAATGGCAGTATCTGGAAGCCCGCAGACTGCACACATTGGGTCGTCCACCAAGTTCATGGTGTACAATTTAGCCTTGAAATTTCCGTGACCCGTAAGATACTGAGTGCAGTAATGGTCCACTGGAATAGTCCGTCTCTCGAGGCGTTCTCTAATATTCGGAAGTATCCGATACGTATATCTGCCATTGTTGGAAGAATCCCAACGTTGTTGCCATGCATCAAGAGTGAGTTCTCTGGCGATCCGCTTGTCTCCTTTTGAGACTGGGCCACCGGTAGCAAGCAATGACAATTCTCCTCGTTCCTTCAGGAGTAAGTCAATAGGGATTGCTCCCGTGACTACTTGCAAAGCCTCAGTGGATGTTGTCCGATACGCCTTAGCCACAGTTAACAATGCAGTTCTTTGTGCAGTAAGCAATTTTCTCTTGATGTGAACTTGTAGTGCTGCGTGGTACCAGACCACTGCAGCATAACAAACTACTGCAATAAAGGTGGCTTCATAAATCCTCATCATGGTATTATACACTAGTCCCCATCCAGCCGGAGCCACTGAACGCATTTCATGAAAGAGGATAGTTGACTTGCAGCTCGTTTCTTTGGCATGTGTGTTAAATTGACCACATTGATCCAACCAAACCCCTAGGTACTTCAGAGATGACACAGCTTTCACTGGTCTTCCGTCGTACCTGATCACCGGGGGTCTATTTGAGCTAAGTCTTCCCTTTAGCATAACAGACTCCATTTTATCCGGGGCTATCTTAAGCTTGCACCGCATGGTCCAGTCTCGGACAATGGTAAGAGCCTCCTCCGCCTTTTCTTCGAGGAGCCGTCTTGAATTGCCTGGGATGATAAGCAGGCCATCATCGGCATATCCGAAGATGTCACACCCGTACGGGAGTTCCAATCTGAGCAGTTCATCAAACAAGACATTCCACAAGAGAGGACCCAAGACGGATCCTTGGGGGCATCCCTTCGTAAGTACCTTAATGCAGGAGACATATCCCATAGTGCACACACATGTTCTGTCATGAAAAAAGGAAAGAACCAGTTTGTATAGGTTCCTTGGACAGTTGAGCTCCTTCAACCTCCACATAATCTGCGGCCACCAGGCATTATCAAAGGCCCCTGCAATATCCAGTGTAATAGCCATGACGTACTGTGCGTTGATGGTGTTAACTTTTTGCATCATTCGCAGAATTGCCTTTTCCGTGCTCCTACCCTTCCGAAATCCATACTGCAAATCACTCAGTCCATTATGGACATCCAGGAATTGAGTGATGCGTAAGGTTATAAGCTTTTCCAAGATTTTTCCAAAGAGAGGAAGCATGGTCAAGGGTCTATATGATTTGACATGGCCAGGATCCTTACCATTGCCCTTATACAAAATCTTCAATATTCCCTTTTTCCAGTCACTTGGGAATGTCCCCGTCAACAATGCACTGTTCGTCTGTAGGCACAGCCGACGAAAGTTCTTAACCCAGATAAGACTGAGATAATTTTTTCTCTTTTAAAACATTTTTTCCTTCAAAATGGGATCAATACACTACAAAAATGATGTTCATACTATATAACAATTTTTTTCCGAACACAAAGCCACAAAAACTGCAGTACTATATTTAGGACGCCAGTCCAATCAATACACAAAATGTCCTATATATAGGACACCAGTCCAATCAATGTCAATTATTTATTTTACTATCAATATTATTTACTTATACTAATATGACAAAACTATTTATTTTACTGTGTGAAAATCTTTGAAACATTTCACATGAACGCCAACATAACATTTGAAACATCTTGTTGTTGTTTTCGCATGACACATTCTGCAGCGAGTTTGCTTATCTTGTGGTACAATCCAGTGGTCCTTTCTATCAAATCTTGAATCTCGATGCTCATTCTTTGATGGTCTGCCCTTTGACTTCCGTGGAGTGGCATTTTGTTCGAGAACTGAAATGGCCAGTCTTCTACGGAATGATAAGTGGTCCAGTTCGCCGTAGCTTTGTCTATGAAGTTGCCAGGCATTTTGTTCAGCAACATCGATGCAATGAGCTATCAAACTGAAATACCACTTTTTGCCACGAATTGAAGTTCTGTACAAGCTAATGTTCTGATCGGCTGTCGACACCGCCCATGTATTGGTTGTAAACATGAATGTTGTGTGGTTGGGTGATACGGATCCTCTTTTTTTTGCTTTTGAGAATACCTGCTAACATGGTGTACTGGAGATGCTGGAACACTGTTTGAAGCAACAGTCACAACCCTGTTATCGTTCCACTTGGTCAAGACGATATTGTTAGTTTTCTGTACTTTTGTTTCACTTGTTCCTCGAGCAGTTTTCTTGAGTGCTTCAGAACGTGTCAAAGGACAGCCCCCTACTC
Source organism: Bacillus rossius redtenbacheri (assembly GCF_032445375.1). Lineage (NCBI taxonomy): Eukaryota > Metazoa > Arthropoda > Insecta > Phasmatodea > Bacillidae > Bacillus > Bacillus rossius. Next base: position 108,492,539 of record NC_086332.1, read on the forward strand.
TATTTTCTCTTATGGTGCCCGTTCCTTTTATGTTCCTTTCACGAAGTTTGGCAAGTAATGGCAAGGAAGTGAAGAAATTGTCAGTGAACACGTGGTATTTGAAAGGACCAATGTTTGATAGTACATCGACATACTGCAGGACAACACTAGCACCTAAACCCAAGTCTTTATATTCTGGAACTGCGACAGTGTTAGCACCTTGGTATGGGTCTGTCCAAACAATGTAGCCACTGCTAGTCGCACCTGTCCACAACTTATATCCATAGCGAATGGGCTTTCCTTTTATGAACTGCTTGCATCCATGTTTTCCAAAATATGGCACCATGGTCTCATCAATACTGTGGTTTTCACAATGAGGGGTATGAAGAAGTAAACGTTTATTGAGTTCTGTAAACAATGGACGAACTTTAGCAAATTTATCACTTTTGTCAAGATTGTCATTGTTGCAGACATGTATGTTCCCCATAATAAATTTGAACCTATCTCTTGAAATAGCATTTGATACCAATGGATTGTGAGTGTCCGGACTACATTCCCAGAACATATTCTTTCGTGGAAGATCTACATAACCACTCAGCAATAAAACAGCAATAAAACATCTCATTTCAGTTTCAGTTATGTCACCCGACTGATTTTTCTTTGCTGCGTACTGGTTAGTATACGTTGTCATCAATGAAACAACTTCATCATCAAAAAAAAGATAAAACAATTGTTCAGGTGTAAGAGAGTTTTTAGCCATCTGCAACAATGGCCATTCTGAATCATCTTGTACAATATCGCCTTCTGACCAGTGATAACTTTTCTTCTGCTTCGAAGGGTTTTTGGAAACACTGTGTGAAATTTGTTTACCTGATACCTCAACATTCGAACATAACTGACTACCAGGGAGATTATCCAGTAATGGATTTTCCTCTCCACCGGAATCTTCGTCTGTTACTGGATCACATGCAGTTGCAGGCGGAAGAGCAGTGATTTCAATTTCTCCAGTTTCTTCATCCGTATCAGATGCTGCTAGCATTTCCAGTGCTTCATTTAGTGAGAATCCTCTGAAACAAAAATAAACAAAAAAAAAAGACTTTATATGAAACCAATGTTTTACCAAAAATAATTAACATGTTTAGAAAAGTTGCATACAAGAAAGCGAATTTGATGATTCATAGTTATGAAGTGTGTACGGTATATATATCTATACATACAATATACAGATTTATTCAGCAAGACACATATAAATAATTTTTTTATATATAATTAGTAACTGTGTATGATTTTATATGTTTGTATTTTTTTGTAACCTATACATAAATTATATATTTATAAATAGTTATTTACATACATAGTTATGTGTTGCACAGATACATACGGTCATTTTGTTCATTGAAGTAAACGAAGTAATACCATTTTGAAATGTGACAATACATACCTTTCAAATGTTATGAATGGATCTTCAGCCATCGTTGATTCTTTCTAACAATCTTCTAAAATAAATAAATAATCACAGAAAACAAGATAAAGTAAAATTTTGCTCCCATTGATAGCTAAAAGCAGCACTACAGAAAAGAGCAGCACACTTCTGTGTGTACTTCTGAAACACTGTAAATGCCAGTGCTGCCATCTGTGAACATTTGTAGACACTCCACAAAAAAGTTACACGGGGTGAATTCACAAATAAAAAAGAACTGAAAGATGGAAAATAGTTTGGTTCTTATTTTATATAGATATAAAAATGCCAGACACTTGCTTTCTTATAAAAATAAACAACATTGTTGTGCCATGTAATATTACCCTGATGGACTGGCGTCCTATATTTAGTACACTGAAGTAAAAGTTTCCATAAATTTGATAAGAAATATTTTTTTAGTGTAATAATAAATACATAATATAAATTGATACATACTTCACTTATTCTGAGAACCACATAAAATTCCAAACGGATACAGAAAAACTATAACGTCATTCGCATTGTCAAATGTAAAATTTTCCAACTAAATTATCATTGATGATATCATTCACCTTCAAATATACGTGTATTGGATATTGCTAGGCAAATTAATTAATGCAACAACCAGAAACATTAAGGATGACAGAGAATTTATTTCAACACCAAAATAATAAACAGAACAAAAAGGAAAAATATATCAATAACTTAAGTACACGTGTTCTACACAAAGGACGCCAGTCTTATCTGGGTTAAACACGTCAGTTAGCAGCAGCACGTCCGTCTTGAGGTAGACGTCGCTGTAGTCGCCCAGGGTCATGCAGCCGAATGTTTCCCACACTGCCTTTGCATGTTCGTAGTCATCAATAGTTATGTGCGAGTCATTCAATATATTATAAAAGTTATCTTGTGGTGGCAGTTGCGGCTCGTCCAGTTTCTTCCAGCTGGAAACATAGTCATACGGAAACACACCCTTCCTCGTGACGAGGGCCATTTCGTCACGAGTAAAAAATTTCATGGTGTCCGTGAATTGGTCGGCTGGCAGGTACGAGGCAAGGGACGCCAAAATGTGAGCCATTAACCTGAAACTATCGACAAACTGTATGGAGAATTTGTTGCCCAGACTTTTCGAGAAGGTAATCATTTTTTCCTGCGTGTGGGGGATGATGAATATTTTTTTATTGTCGTAGCCCAGTTTCTTGATGATGAAATTCTCATCGTAGGCCGGATTGTGGAAGTAAACAACGAGTTTCTTGGGCCGCCTGTGCAGATTGCAGCTGTTGCAGGCGTCGCCAAGGTACTTCCCACAGAAGTGGTCATGGTCTCGCACCTTGTAATTATCCATTGTTAATACCGCATTGCAGTAGCAGCACTGATGGGCTGTGGCGAAGCTGGCATACTCCTGTGCCGTCAGCATCGTCATGGGTATGCTGGTCTCATAAATGTTTTTTACTTGGTTTCCGATATCAACAATCGTCTCCCCGAATTTCTTCTCAGCATCGGGGCCCCTATATAGAATTGGTTCTTGCGGCAGCGAGGAAGTGAGCGTGGCTGGGATCACGCTATTGTCGACCTTTACATAGATACAATAGCTGTATGCTTCATCTTTTTGGTACGCATGAGTGCTTGATTGCTGGGGGTCTGGCTGGCATGATGAGATGGGCACGAGCATGGCCTCAAGGTCTGCGTATGCAACAATGGGCATCTTGGACATGTGGTGATAGTTTTTGAATTCCAGGACTGGGGGCTGGCCGTTCTTGTCAGCTTTAGGCATCTCGACGCGCACGGGAGCATGGGTTTTGCAGAATGTTTTGTGCGCGTCGAGACACTGCTGCCCTGACAGTCCCGAAACATGAGGCCTCTCATCGTAGTACGTGAAGCACCTCTTGCAGACATGTATTTTCTCTTTGTGGGCTGTGATCTGAGGCCGGACAAGTCTTGAGAAATTTTTTATAAAGCAGAAATGAGAGTTGTTTTCTTCGTTAGACAGCAGCAGGAGGTCGAAATGATTACGATTTTCCTCCTTCCCCACACGCACTGGCGCGATATTGTTGTCCTCGTCAATACTGTAGACGTTGACAGACACTTCTTTGTTGTTTTGCTCAAATACTTTGATATGGTGGAGGGGGTAGGGAACTCGAGTCCTGAAAAATCAAATTTTCCCTCCAGGTCAACCTCTTGTCAACTCGGTTGACATGTTCCCCCTCCACATATTGCGCCAGTATGGCCCACTTGAAGCACTCGTTATCTTCCAGGTTCATGGGATTTATTACTGCTTTCCGGTTCTTGATGGCGGCAGGCAGATCGATGTAGAAGGAGACTCTAAGAGGGAGAAGCTTGTTGAAGCGGAGCTGGATTCGCTTCACGACAGACAAGGTCCACCCGGATCCCTTGCTGACGTAGTCCTCCTCCTCCTTGCATATTTTCAGGATACTGTCATCAATTGCTTCCTCGATTTCGCTTACCTCATATATGGGAATATTTTTTGTCTTGAATGCTCTCTTGTCAACACCTTCATCGAAGGGAGCAGGCTTTGCATAGTCGTACTCGAGCCAGATATTGAATTTTACTGGACCATTTTCATTGACTTCATTGGTTATCTGATTTATTAGGTTATTCTTCACTTGGGCCATGTACGTGCAAATATCTTTTGTCGCACCATTGTTTTCTGCGACATACGTCTTCAGGTTGCGGCGGAACGCAGTCTCCGCCTCAACGAACCCGGTACCGCCTGCCTCCAAGTCTACCTGACCCTGGTCAGGCGCTTGCGCCTCCAAGTCTACTCGAGCCTGGTCGGGCACACTCGCCACGTATTGCGGACGAGTGCTGGGGCCGGGCTGTTGCAGGCCAGAGGTCGCGTCTACGCACCGTCTCTTGGGAGCCAGGCCCTTGCACGTCTTGCTGTGCACAAACAGCGTATCTTTATGCATAAATTCGCCCTGGCACTGTACGCATGTAAATGATATGCGCTCAGGGTTGAATTGGCACTGGCTCTGCTCGTGGCGTCAGGCATGACGACTATGTTCAAATACTTGACCACAGAATTTACACCTCGAGCCTGAGCTGTGCTCGGTGGTGCCCCCACAAGTTCGCATATGGTGGGTCAAACTATCTTTGCGGCTTAGTGTCATACCGCAGACATGACATTGGCTTGCTGTATTACAGCCAGGATTAGCTGCACAGATGCGCTTATGCCGTCTGGCATTACGAGTAGCAGTAAAAACTTTGCCACAGAAAGCACACCCAAGCCCTGGTGGTGGTGCACATACCTGTGGCGCAGCTGCAAGGCTGCTGGTCCCCGATGTCGAGGGCTGGCCGATGGCGAACACCCCGGAACACCAACGGAAAAATTATAGCAACAAGAACATCATAATTATCACACGCAAACACACACACACAAGCAAACACACACGCAAACACACACACAAGCAAACACACACACACGCAAACATACACAAACACACACACACACGCACGCACACACACACACACACAGAAACAACTACACACGCATTAATAAAATTCAATTCAACTCACCAGAAGAACACAGGGACGACTCTGTGTGTACTGCACGCACGCACGAGGAGGACCAGAACGTCGTACAGCACACAGGAACCTGTAACACAGAAAAGAGACCACCTGGCTTAGCACTCGAAATTTGTTTCTGGGCCAGGCGAGGGGGCAGGCAGGACGACTTGAGCGCTCCATGCGGCGGTGCGCGGTAAATAGTCAGACGTAAGCCGCACGGCACGGCGGAAACATCGCTCCGTGCACGGGATGGCCAGGGAGCGCGGGGGGTCAGTAGGGTCCTCACGCGCCGTGGATGAGGGGTGGCAGTCTGTCCAGGAGGAGGGAGGGGACGCTGTGCGCACCACAGGTGGGGGCTGGAGCAGGGAGGGCACGCTCTGCGCGCGCTGCCCCGTCGGTAGGACACGGGTGTGCACGGCATCCTTCTTGTTTCAAGCTATGTCGTTCATGCATGGATAATAATAACTAACATGTATGCCAGGGGAAAAAAATATTATTTCAAGATGAAATATACTTCTACTTATGACTCTAATAATTTCGACTAGAAAAAAAAAATTATCACGACTGTAAAATATTAATACTGAACCTAACGCAGACGTAACATCTAAAACAGTTCCACTCGCACACATCATCTAAACAGTACCAATCTTGGACGTGAAAAAAGAATATAAACACACACAAAAAATTACGAGACGGAAATTGTAATAATTTCTTAAAAATTTTTGGAAAACAGACTGACTACTCCTCGTGCGTACGCCTTGCTTCTTTTGTATTATTATTATTTCTACTCTCTCTCTGCTGGCTGGCCGGCTGGCCGGGGAGCCGGCGGGCGTCGCGTCAGCTGTGCGCGCTCGCTCGGGTGTTATCACCACGTCACGTACTAGCTGGCTCAGCAGCGGCCTTCACCCAGTGGCCAGCTGTTAGGCTTGCTGACTGAGTGAAGGACGCAGCGGAGGCATACACACACGCGAGACCGTAATGTTAAAATAAAAAAAATTACAGTTCAAAAAATTTTCAAAGTTGAAAACGTTCGGAAAAATTTCAAAGTTGAAAACGTTCGGAAAAATTTCAAAGTTGAAAACGTTCAAAAAAATTTCGAAAAAAAAATTTACGTCAAAATTTTCAAAGTTAAAATTTACGGAGAAATTGTACTTACCAAGCTGCTGGAGTTGTAGAAACGGAAGGAGTCGCAACGAAGCTCGAACACGATCATACGGTGACGGCGGCAAGACCAAAAGTGAAGCCCCCGACGTCTCACACGGCAAATTCCCACCTTGGTCACAGGCTCAAGCCAATCAGGATGCGTGGGAGCCGCTGCTATGTCAGCGCGATTTTTGCAATCAGGGGAATGGACGAGGGGGGAGAATCGAGGGGAAAGTGGGAAGGGATTTGCGTGCTATGGTTAGTGCGATTTGAAATTTACGGGAGGGGGACAGAAGGGAAAAATTGGGAGGGATGTAGGGGAAATCGGGAGGGAGGCTGACAATCCCCGCCTACTGTCGACTGCATGGTGGGGATATCCACTAGCCAATCAGATTCAATCAGCTCCTGGCAGCTGGAAGATTCACCACGATACTCACTTTGCTCCAAAGGAAAAAAAAATATTAAGTTATTGAAAAATATATATAATTCAAGTTAATTTATTTTATACGAATTTTTTTCAACAGTGTCATATTTAAATAACTGACTGTAAACTATCATCATTTATTATTTGTTTAGTTTTATGATTACCTTTTCAATCCCACATTATTATTTTTTAAACGGAAGGAGAAATAAAAAAAAAGTCATTACAATAGTTTTACATTTTTTTTATTACTTCAAAACATCTAACAAGGCAGAGAGTACAGAACACAGGGCGGTACGAATGGTTTTTACAGTATCGAATTCGTAACAGTCCGTAGCATTATCACTGTATATCTGCGGCGTATCGACGCTCAATCCACGTTTCTTGATGCTGCGGCGACGAGTTGTCGGTTCGAGTCTGGGAGAGGGTCGACGTCGAGTCCTAGTCTTGAGTTCAGGTCTGGACAGGTCGCTGCGCTTTGTAACCTCGAGTTTGGACAGGCTGCTGCGCTTCGTAGCGACGAGTTTGGACAGGTAACTGCGTCTCGTAGACACGAGTTTGGGCTGCTCACTGCAGCCCGGGGTGCCGGTGTCAATACCGCTACAGTCGGATGCGTGTAGAGTTGTACCGAGAATTTCTTCCTTGGTGCATGGAAGAACGGTTGTTGGTCTGAGGTTAAACACGACGCACTTTTCCGCTCCGCAACAGTTAATTTGTTGTTGTGATGGCTCATAACTGCGTGGCGAATGAGCCATCAGGAAATGTAATACTCCACCGTAACATATATGTGCGTAAATTTTCTTCTTCGTCCAGGAAACTGTATTCAATACAGCTGTAGTCTGGTTTAGCGCTCAGGTACTAGGTTTCCGGCTGGAATGACGTCATCGTGTCCGAACGTCAACTGATTGATAGAGCTCGATTTTCGAGCTATTTATAGTAAAAATATAATTCAGGTGTGCTACTATTTGAAAAAAAAAAAAAAAATCGGGTATGCCAATATTTAAAAAAATTTATTCCTCCTGCGCGTGCCATTTCTGCATTAGCTGTGAGTTTGTGCAGGCACAGACACGTTCAAACTTGTTGTTTGGATGCTTAGCTTCGTACATTGAACAGAGTTTGCGCAGGGAAGGACAGCCGAAGTCGGTCTGTATATCTACGATTTCAGCTGCGCCGTCGTCACACTGTTCTCGTAGCCATTTCTTTTGTTCGGGTCCGGCGACGTATATTATACCATGTGGATTTTGCAGTAGTAAATCTTGAAGTGTGTTTTTGACTTGGTGGTACGGAATTTTTCCTTTGTCCCACTCCAGACCATGGTAGTATTTACATAGCCATTCTTTCGACCGTTTACTTTTTTCGTCTAGTATTTTCCACGGATACAGGGGGCGGAAGTTGCGGGTTCAAGTCCGGCCGTCGTGAGTGACGGCAATTTCCTTGAGCACGAATCCATTTTGGCTCTGGAACTTCTGCAGGTTGCAGTACATCCTGAGACCAACTGATGATGTAATGATACATGCAGTCGTATTTATATGTTTTTTTTATCTAGTTCAATAATTTCACGAGGCCTGAAAAGGCGTTGTAATTAATTACTCTGTCGTGTAGGATTAGACAGAACGCCGTTGTGAGTGGCGGTACGTCATCTTTCATGGAAATTTCCAATCGACAATCAATCATAGAACTGCGAATCGATTCGTCTTGTTTGCTCACGTCAAATACGATTAGCGGAGCCAATGTTTTGTATGTGTCTGGACTCAGGATCGGGTGCGATTCTCGTCCGTGGTACGAAGATTGGAACTGCGTGTACATGTGGTACGGCAAGGAAATACCGCCATTTTCAAAATCAATGTTCATGTCCACGTACGGGTAACTTTCGCTGTTTAAAAATAATTTTACATTTTCCATAAAACAGTGGTCAAACACCGATCTGTCAGTCTTGAGGTTTATTTGTCTGTCCGTCTACAAAGCTAATATTATATATCTAGGTTTTTCCGTACTGCTCGACGTCTTGACGACCCATAGATTGCGTCTATTCTGGGTCAGTAAGGGGCACGTTACGAGATTCCAGCTCCTGAACGCAATTTTGACGTAACTTAAAAGACTGACTCTTTCCTTCGTGCTGACGGTATTGTGCGGAACAAACCACTCGGTGCTCGTGACGGTGACTGCAACTGGCTGGGGTTCGTTCCCGAGTGCTCCCACGACAGCATTCAGGTGCGATGTCGCTAGAATTAACACGAGTTCTTGGCGGGCTTGAATTAATATTTTCTTGTAATCCTCCGCGAAGCCGAGAAGCATCGAAAGCGGTATGCTAACATCGAATTTTCCAGATTCATAGATTTGAATTTTGAAATCGGGTTCCATTCCAAAACCTGCGATTTTGGTAGTGCTCAGGTCGTTCGGTGTTAGAGACAGGTAATTTTTCATCGTGGCAGTAATGCCCAGGTCCCACGATTGTCGATCGCAATATTATTCAATTCGAAAATAACTCGTTCGAATAAATTCAATATTCCGTTTCGTCCGAAGTATGCAGTTGTGGGATATGATCCGTCCGCCTTTGTCAGCGTGCCTCTTATACGAATAAACGACTGGCAGGGTAGAGTATAAACGTCTTGTTTCTGTACCGGGATGCGTATTTTCCTACCGGGCATGTACGGCCCTTGGAGGTAGGGTGCGTAGCAGTGATATTCAAATTTATTTACATCGTCGCTAAACTGAGCTTTTTCTGACATGCATAAATAATCTTCCATGCTTGTGAACTATGTAGCCTAAACTGCGGAGATACTTAACGTTAAGAGGTGTTAGCGCGCCGCGGCTTCGCAACAGACTGGTCCTGGGTTCGTGTCGCTTCTTTGATTTATAGGTCTTGAAAATCAGTCCCATCGCTTCAAGTGTAAACGTAGTGTAATTTCTTCGTTTCTAAAATTTACTAGTTTATCGTTTTGATCGACAATGTCGACTACCACTTCGTGTACTGTTTTGGCGAGCACAGGGGCGTAAATGATACTTTGCGGTACTTCGACCAGTTTATATCCTGGCGGAACCGTTGGCGAAAACTCGTGTAGCATGTTGTTTAGTCTTCCGTTGAGGTACGTTCCACTTGCCAAATTACAGTTTATGCGTATTACATTTGTCGACATGATATTTACAGGTCGCGGCTGCGTATATTTTCGGTTCGAATCCGAGCATGGTACCTATGGCCCTGGGTTTCGTAAAGTCAACATTTTCACTGCAGTAAAGTTCGCACTGTAGCGTGTTTGGGTTATCTCGCAATTCGAAAATTGTGTTTGGAGTCAACGCTTGCTTGATGTAATTTGTAATATCGCTCAACTCGTATGCGCTGGTAGGTATGGCAACTTCTCGAGCTGATATTCCATCACTTTTCAAGAGGCACATTTTGCAGTTTTCTTCGTCAATGTTCGGTATGGCATTATAAGTTTGAAAATCTACGAGTCCGATGCTCCATTCTCCGTTCAAGTCCAGCGGCAGGTAGAATGTGGCTCGTAGCTGCGAGCTACGACCTGTCAATATGAGTGTTACGGACATGACTGATTGATTTTCGCTACTGTACGTTTATTTTATATAAGAAAAAATATACTTGTTTTTCATACTTCATATTTGGTCAGAAATCTCAAGCACAAGTGTCCGCAATTTGTTTGATTAGGCCTCTGTTCCGTTTTGTAATTGTAAAACATTGTAGTGGTCTGACCCAGGTACTGTCGCAGTTCGGGCGGAGGTCACAAATTACCGAAACTGTCGTAGTAAGTAGCTTTTTTTCCCGTCTTTACATAGGCCACCCAGTGCGTGCCGCGATCCGCCGACGTGTCTAAATTAATTATGACGCGTTCGTACATTTTTGGCTTGCTGGGCAAAGTGTCTCGCATAATCACGCCGCAGAAATTTGGTATTTTAAGTTTTCGAGCGTACTTTATTAAATCTACGTTGGTGAGCGGTCGTTTCGGTAGGGAACTTAGGATTTTCTCTTTACACTTTTCTTTTTTATGCCTCGGCCTGTCTTGTGAGGCCGTAGGTACAGTCCTGCGCCGTTTTTTTTACCGATGGCAATGGCTTCCATGCTTGAATTATGTCTACGTGCTTCCTCCAACTGCTTTCGCTGGTTCTTGCTAGTGTTGACTGCTCGAGCGATATTTGCCGCGGCTGCTGCACCTATAGCAGGCACCAGCAGCGGTAAAAATCTGCCCTTTTTCTTATTGGATCTTTGTATCTTGCGCTTCTTGGTCTTGCGAGACCTGGTCCGGCGATGAGCAGCAATCCTAATTTCGTCTTTGCCTTCATGATTTTAGATACGTCCCACGCTGCGATTTTCTGTCCTAGTCCCGCGTCCGGCGATTTGCTTATTTCCTCGGCTTCCTGTGCCAATATCTGATCTGCTCTGTGCCTAGATTCCAGATCCTTGCTTAATGAATATGTGATATCGTGCTGCTTGCACTTTTCGTCCAGAGAATTAATGCCCACGTCACACGAGCTAACCTTTTCGCTAGTTTCGTGCCGGGGCCACAAATTCTGTAGCCGGGAATGTGTAGCTCGAATGGTAGATTGTTTATCAGAGAGTTTACGAGTTCCGCGCCGATGTGTTGTTTGTTACTTGCAACTGACCTAAAATCAATAAATACGATTGCTCTTATAGAATTCACGTCAGTACGGTGGAGGTAGTCAAGCAAGATGTTTGTTTGCCCGTGTGCATTGCGCAAGACGATGAAACTATCGGTCGTGAATCACGACATGGTATATTATTACCGTCCACCATACGTTGCATCATAGCAGGACCATCAAACTGCGGTAAAACGTGCGTTTTACTGAGTTTACTGGAGGAGCCAAACGGTCTTCGATTCGAGAACGTTTACTTGTATTCCAAGTCGTTGCAACAGCCAAAGTACCGGATCTTGGCCGCTGTTCTACGCTCGGTGGATGGTCTGGAGTATTTTCGGTTTAGCGATAACACCGCTGTGGTGTATACCGACGAAGCAAAGCCTAATTCCGTGTTTGTGTTCGATGATGTGGCTTGTGAAAAGCAAAGCATAATACAAGAGTACTTTTCCATGGGCAGACATGCCAAGGTAGACTGCGTATACCTGTGTCAGACGTATGGTAGAATACCCAAACATTTGCTGCGTGATAATGCGAATGTTATAGTTTTGTTTCGAATGGACGAACTTCATTTACGCCACGCTTACGACGATCAAGTAAACACCGACATGTCTTTTCAGGAATTCAAAGACATGTGTACCTTGTGTTGGAAAGACGAACACGGATTTCTAGACATTGTAAAGGACTGGCCTCTATATAAGGGCAGGTACAGACAGGGTTTCGATCAGTTTATCGTGAAACATGAATCATAGCATTTCTAAATTTAGACGTAGCAGTCGAGCTCCGCGTACCGAACTATGCACCGTGAAACACGATGCTGAAATACGTAAATAAATTTCGCTACTTGGCCAAGAAATAAAACCCGCAAAAGACGAAATAATAGTGTACCTCGTAGCCATAGACCAGCGCGTGGAAGCTTCGGATTCTCGAATTCGCGACATGATCGAAGTTTCGAATGCACAAAGACGCGACGACCTAAAGTCGCTTCTGTCAAAACCTAATTCACATCTGGTGTCTAAAGGTGCTTCGAAATAAGAAAAAAATTATGGATGTTAATGCCGATTTGGCTAAGCAACTGCACGATGTCATCGAGACCATACGAACAAAGTACTTGCTCGCCAAGCAACACAGATTAAGCGACGAGGTTCGAAGAGAGGAAAAATTGAAGCCCTTGAGTGCCCGTCTCGATAGCTTCATATCCAGGCGAGGGGGCGTCGAAAACGAGAAACCGACTAAAATCGAAGTAAAAGAAGAGCCGTCAACTACGTCCACGGGCAAACGAAAGCGAAGTCCACAATTAACAGACGATACCAACGTATCTACTAGCGAAGACGAAGTTCGTGTCGGTCGAACTCTTAGGAAGAAACCTCGAAATAAAAAAGGTTTCGAAGTCGGTCCTCTCGCTAGCGAGTACCTGGCCTCCTCTGTGCCTCGAAACAGCGACGCGACGTATGGCGTGCATAAACGAGGTAGTAAATGGGTCCTTGGTTCGAAGGAAGTACATTTCGTGTCCGGCGATAATATTGAATGTGGCAAAGAGGTGATAAAACTTACTCGTGGATTATGCGAACTTTTGTTTCGTAAAAAACCGCGGCGATATTCAGAGGTGGATTTGCGTAAATATAGAAGATTGCTAGATGCTTCCAACGCCGTTTACGCGAAAAATGACCCGAAAACGGGTTGATTCAAAGATTATGAACATGAGAAATATCTTTTGATAGCTAGTCTTTTCTTAGACATCGAGGGGGCCGGACTTTATAAACTCGACACTGGTAGAAAATTGGACTATGTATATTGGGACGAACCGGACGAGTTGGTTGATCGTCTTAGACTTTTACAGGCATCTCAGAGCGTGGGAAATAATTCACACAGCAACGAAATCACTTCCATACTTGAGGAATTACGGGAAGCGGGATATATTGAATAGTGATCATGTCAAAGTTTGCCATTGCGGGCGAGTTGCATAAACCCGCAAGACGTAATTATCCACGTCGAAAAATAAAAATCAAAGGATTGGACAACAATTGGCAGTCTGATCTGCTCGAAATGTGTGAATATTCGCGTGTGAACAAGGGCTACAGGTACATTCTCATAGTCATAGACACCTATTCAAAGTTCCTGTGGGCTAGACCCTTAAAACGGAAAACCGCCGTGGAAGTTACGAGTGCCATGGCGAATATTTTGAAACATAAACGAAGACCTTCGTTACTGCAGACGGACGACGGGAAAGAATTCTACAATGCATCATTCAAGGCATTGATGAAAAAGTTTGACATTACGTATTATTCTACGTTTAGCGGTGTCAAAGCATCAATGGCGGAACGTGTGATTCGTACGATGAAGAATAAACTGTATAGGAATTTTACAGCGAACGGTAATTACAAGTGGCTGAGTTTACTTCCTAAACTAGTACGAGAATACAATTATACTGTGCATTCTACAACGAAACTCAAGCCGAAGGACGTAAAGGATAATCAACTGCTTCGAACTGTGTACTCCAAGACGAATATACTAGATTCGCGAAAGAAAAAAAGCGAATGTCGGCGACATTGTGCGGATTTAGAAAAATCGTGGAATTTTTCACTGGTCTTACAAGGGGAATTGGACTGGAGAATTATTTCGTGTATGTAGAATAAAAAATACGTATCCACGTACTTATTTTCTCGAGGATCTGAAAGGAAAACGTATAACAGGGGCGTATTATGGAGAAGAGATTATGAAAACTAAATTTCCAGATACTTTTCTCGTTGAAAAAGTGTTACGGCGTAAGAAGGGTAAGGTCTTAATACGATGGTTGCATCATGGACCAGAGTTTGACTCGTGGATTGATGAGAAGGATATTTTAAAACAATGAGTTTCTTTTAAATTAAATACTTGTGTGTGTAAAACATATTTTGTGTGTAAATAATTCTTTGTATGTAATAAATTGTATTTTTTTTTATTTCTGTACGTGTATATATGCATCATGCAGGGAGCGTGCAAGAAGCGCGACCGCTCCGTTACGCGGTCGACGGGGCAGTGAGGCGACTTTAAGCCCCTCCACAGCGCCCGTGGCGGTGGTGGGGGCCTGGCGTCCCCTGGCCGCAGCGGTGGTGGCAGGGTGGAGGTGGAGGTGGAGGTGGTGGAAATTTTACTTTGCAAAAATATACCCTCCTCTCCCCTGGTCCATGCAGGTGCATCTTCCCCCTCCATGTCGCTTGCCGGAGTGTGGGACACGGCGCTGAGGGCACAGACCTGATGTCCCTTCAAGGTCACGTGTGCTGGTCGCCACGTGCTAACAATATATTACAAAATTATTTTATAAAGAATAACTTTTAATTTTCTTTACAGGTATAGGTCATAAAGAATTAATTTTCTTTACAAGTATAAAGATGAAAAGAATTAATTTTTTTTTACAAGTATAAAGATGTATAATTTTTTTCCAAGTATAAAGATGATGTACTGTTATAAATTACCAAGTATAAAGGTAAACTGCTCTGTTTTTTCAAGCATAATGATGAACTGATAATTTTTTTTTTCCACGTATAGACATGAGGAAATATTTTTAAATTTTTTTTTTTAAAAATGTGTGTGTGTGTATAGTGACTTGGGGGATTTATTATTATGATAAAACACAAACATTAAATTTTTTTTTCCATTTTATTTTCTCTGCATTTTCATACATTCATATATATACATCACTCATACATTAGTTTTTTGCCCCAATTCCCCTTCCCCCCTACCGAGTACCTTCTTCGTGCCGTTTAGACGTAAATTTGTTTTTTTATATTCATTTGTTTAACAAGTTTTTTTAATACATACTTTAACATCAAAAAAATTATAAGAATTTTAATTTAGTTTTGTAGACATACATTTATAAAAAAATTTCTTGATTACAAAGTTTTTTACAAAGATACAAAAAACAAAATAATAATAATGATAAAGAACATGGCTATTTTTTTTCGTTCACATTTTGATTAAAAAGATACACTGCATCAACTATACAACATCAAAATAATATTTATAAAGTATATGATGGTTGATTTTTGCATTGCCTATGAATATGCATTGCTGCGTTAAAGTTAGCGTCACACAATAGTTTTGATCTGGCCACGGGGCACAGTTCACGACAGCAAGGTGTCTCAAACTTTGAACAATAACCTAAATCATCGTGGTACATGTACCTACAATGTTTTAGTCCACCGCACTGTTCACTGTAGCGATATTTACGATTACCGATTTTCAATGTCTTTAGTTCATCAATCGAACACGGAAAATACGCTTGCGGATGGCATAGTTTGATTACACAATTTGGGTTCGTACAGTCATATGCAATTATAGGTTTCACGGTACCGAAGGAATCCTTGGAATCCCATTTAAGCCTAAAGTGCATGTCGTCACGACACGATTCAAAATACGTAATGTTCGTGGCGAACACGTCGGTAGTGGAACCGTGATAAAACATTTGATATTGAACGCACTGCTGTCCTGATTGTACGAAAGAATAGTTTTCTTGGCTGATGTCGAACAAGGCACACTTTTCAGTCTCGTGAGGGCGTGGGTCCGGACAGAGGTCCCAGCACCACGTGATGACATCTTCGTCGTCGTCGCCGACGTCGTCGACGTCGCCGACGTGGTCGACAAAGTCTGGGTACCTGATAGAAGATGTCCTCTGGGCGAACCACGTTGACGATCTCCGGGGCAGCTGTCGCGTCACGACGGCTGAGACGTCCTCGTTTGGGACGTGCGGCTGCCACGGCCCCTCTGCGAAAGATGTCCAAAACGTGTCGGATGATGGCGACACCGATGGGCTCCGACGATGACCCTTGTCGACGCGGTCACCCGCCGCCGCCTCCGTCGTCGACATGTTGATGTTGCTGGATTTGTTACGAGGATGCCGCGACGATGGTGCCTCACTCTTCGATGCCGGAGTCTTGTGCATCTTGCTGCTGGAGCTCTATAGCCGCCTCCACCGTACACAGGATGCGGTGGTGTAGATACAGGATGAATTCCTCGCATCCGGGAAATGCTTCAAGGGTACTTATGATGGTTGCAGTTAGCGATTAACGAATTTGATCGAACTACATACCTTCATATCCTGTGATTATTTCAGCAATGAATTCATGCATTTCGGCAAGTGAAACCATGATTATATTTATTACGTGAAAAAACAAAAATCCGTCTCCGCGGCACGAAGTAAGTACTTGGCGTAGACGGAGGAGGAACTGAGGCAAAAACTGACGGCTCCCGGGTCCTGCGGCCGGTATTTATACTTTAAAAGGTAGAATAGTGGTGAGGAGTAGGGTAGGGGTGCGAATGACGGTAAAGTGAGGGAGGGAGGGAAAAAACTAGAGTAGTGGTGGAGGGTGGTTATTACGATAAAAAATAAAAAAATAAAAAAGGGGAGGGGTGGATTGTCATGTGCGAGAAATAATAATTTTTTCAGGAGAGTACGTGAGGGGGATTGGGGGATGGGTGGTGGGGGGTTTGTAAGTTCGTATATGCATTGGTACAAGTGGTGGGGGTCAGTCTGCCAGCACCCACCACGGGGGAAGGATCGGTCGCCATTTTTGTTTTTTTGCCCTCACCGGGTTTAAACCGAGGACTCCGAACTCCGTGTCGTAAAAGTATATTTTTTATAAATAATTTATTAAAATTTTATTAAGTGAATTTTTTTATCATTTTTAAAAAAAATTTTCGTTAAATTTTATAATAAATAAAAAAGTTAAAGATGGCGACCGTAACGAAAATTGCAACGGTGAAGTCATAATTAAAAATGGCGGAAAACACATCGCCGGAATTTTCGAGAACACACAATTACGTCGTCCAAGATGGCGGATCCAAGATGGCGGATCCAAAATGGCCGTCGGGGTCAAGGTCAAGGGTCAAGGTCACAACCATCCAAGATGGCCGCAGTGACGTCACAATCCAATATGGCGGTCAACACCACCACACACCACGCCCCGGACCCAGGCGCAGGACCGGCTATCCTATACTACTAATATAACACACATATATTGACTAAACATATAAACGCAAACACACATACTGAAATTTAAAAAAAAAATTAAAAAGACTTCAGTTTCCAAGCCAGAAAGCAAACCAATTTAAAGTTGTTGCAGTTTTTCATTCAAGATATAGTGCTTTATGCTGGTGACAAATAATTACTTAGGTAAGTCGTTGCAGCTACACGTGAAGTTACTATATAAAGGTTTTTTCAAGTTACTTAATTTTTTAAAAAGGATCACCTTTTTGTAACAATGAGTAGAGAAAAATACTCCACATGACAGACTACACAGTTGATCCATACGAAAAAAATAAAATGTACCTGGCCTATTTTTTTAAACAACCATATGTCAGAATTAGGCCAAAGGTTTAAAAGACCATGGGACACCTGATATACTTTGCTACAGTCTCTATGGTCATAAATTATTTATTATATCGTCGGTGGAAAGGTAAAAAGGTTGTAACCCTCAAAAGTACAATTTTACAGTATTAAATAAAATTGCATTACACTCATTAATTCACTTAAAATAATACATTTTTGGTATATTAAATATTTCGATTATATAACATATAGTTACCGACCCTAAGTTTTGTGATATTATCTTTTAATAATTTTTGGTTAATTAATTTTTTTCAGAAATGTGGCTTACATCAATTTACTGGTAAGCTTCAAAACATTATCAAGGGATACAACAATTAAGAGGACACAGATGTATGTGTTATTATTTTTTTATTATTTTAAATTAAAAAAAATGTTTGATTGCTCGAAGTCACAATAAAAACATACAAGAGAAAGAAGTAAAAAAGATAATTATCTCCACAAATCAATGGAGAAAAAACATAATCTGAACAAAAGTGTAACTTAATCTACAACACTTTTATTCACTAATCAGTCTTTCACAGAATTAGGTACATTGAATTTTTTTTGTCAAAATTGTTTATCCCATGAAATTATAACATCCTAAAATTACTTTTCAGAAAAGTCTCTATCCCCAGATTTGTCAATCGTGAAAACTACACAGCAGTAGGCACTTTGAAGAACCAATTTATGTTGGGATGATAAACTTACTCTGCAGAAAAGTCTTCAACCTCGAATTTGTCTTCTACACCATTACTTGCAGGTAAATTCAAGAACTCACTGTGGTATCGGGCCGGAATCACATTTTTCGTGCATAGTGCAATCAGGTCCTTTTTCTTAGCTGCACTCACTGGCAACCGTGATGTGTACACGGTTTTTGAGAGCTTTGTCTGAGATGATGGTATTTTTCTAAGATATTGCACACATATATTTTGTGGTGGTTGTGAATCATCGTAGCTGCTGAACAGTGCAATGTGGTTTTCTTTCCTCCAGATAGTAGCCTGTCGTACACTGCGCATTCGAGATGCACAACTTAGTGACAATCCTTGAATTTATTTCCAGTCTTAGAAATCCTTGTATGTCCTTATGTTCACTTCATACGGTCTTGGGTTTATTCTGCTATTAGTTATGATAGTTGGCCATTCACTAGGTGCCCAAATGATCTTCTTCCTGTAGTTTGATTTTATAACAGAGTGCATAGAATCTGCAGGCATGTATGTATGTCCTGGTAAAAAGTAAGTTATCCTTATTTCTTGCACAGACTTTGATTGCTGTACAAAATGATGCAGCATCACAAGCATTTGCCTGTTTTATTTTGCCCAGGGCAACTGTCACAGAATAGTGAGACCACTTTTACTTCAGGCATTCGAATCTGTAAGTCACACAGGTACGCATACACATTGGAACAGATTTCATTAGCACCCCGTTTTCCATCGGATTCGCCCCACAGGTAACAAGATCCATTACGTGTTCCACTTTCATACAGAGTAAAATAGAAGACAGAATACTTCCTAGAGTAATAGAGTAACATATTGTCCCCGTGTGGAGTGTTTAATACTCTTTGAATATCAAAAGATACGCACAGAAATTCTGGCTCTTGCTTGGACCTCATTTGGTGTGCTTTGAAAAGTGAAGATGATAGTTTCTTTTCATGAATATGTGCTGCGATGATAGTTTCTTTTC
The DNA here is from genome assembly GCF_032445375.1 of Bacillus rossius redtenbacheri. NCBI lineage: Eukaryota > Metazoa > Arthropoda > Insecta > Phasmatodea > Bacillidae > Bacillus > Bacillus rossius. The sequence continues at coordinate 108,511,697 of NC_086332.1, forward strand.
ATGAATATGTGCTGCGTAACTTTGTGTTTTGGTGTCATATTCTCTACTTCCCTCACAAATTATGCACTTATCTTTCTTCGGTTTTTCTTGGTCTTACTAATATAAGCTTGACCTATTTGTATTTTAATTTTCATTGATCAGCTTTATTTCCTTTCCATTTTCTCTTATTACTTCTTTTCAACATCACTTTTTCAGGTTGTTCATCATTTTCAATAACAGCAACCTCTGAATCTGATTCAGAATCTGGTCTGAAGGAATCATCTTTGTTTGCTACAAAATCTGGGTCATCCACAAGCTCCTGATGAATACTGCTGCTATCATCCTGGACGATCATCGGCTCATGCAGGTCATTCGCCATTCCTTGTAGGTGCACATCAAGTACTTCTTGATTATAGTTGCTATCTGTGTGATCATCATCGAAGGAAGTCTCAACCTCCACTTCTGAATCCATAAATATTACCTCAGCATTGGCAATATCAATGAACTCATGTTCTTTTTCAGCAGAATGAGGTGTGTTCCCACCTATAAAATGAATTACCTGTCAGTACATGTCACAGAAACAGCCAATGTTTAATTTCACAAATTTTGTTATCATGTAAAAGAAACAAAAAATCATACTTTTGTCTAAGACTTCAATATCCATACAGGTTTTTAGTGAGTGTAGCACATCATTGCACTCTAAACTATTGATCTTTGGGGAATAACCTGCTTGAATGTTCAGTTCAGCCATCACTGAAGAGATTGAAGATGACTCTACAGCAAAATCTGTGTATATGCATTTCATCAAGATTATTAATTTTACATTTGTATAAGTTAAATTTCACAAAATGCACAATGAGTTATATTTAGTCTTATTTTTATTCATAAATAACCAAGTTATAACTAGTGTGATAAGACTCCATTGCTAATATTATGGCACTAAATCCGTTTAAGGTAACATGACACTACTTAATGGTAATTATACCCCTAAAGATAATTCACACTGACTAACCTGGAACTATTTCAGATGTTGTCATGGCATTGTCAATGGTTTTGGCTGACATAGCTGGTTTTAAAATTCTTGCAGCTCTAGAACTTGAATCCATTACTTCTAAATTTCAATGAAGTTGAAACAAAACGACTAATATTGTGAAGATGACCATGTCACACAATGTAAACACAAAATTCAACTTTGTTGTAACCTCCAAATCACATCATCCATGTACTGCCAACTACTGCTGGTAAAAGGTTGTAAGTCAGTTACAACGTTTGACCATTTCTATACAACAACCAAGGTGGGTTACAACAATAAATAATTTAAAAATAAAGTGTTTCACGCCGTTTTCAGATTACAACCTTTTACTGAATAAACCTGAACAGAGGCACAAAAACATTTTTGCTGTAGCCTTAATTTTAAGAAAAGTGAGGGTTACAACCATTTACCTTTCCACCGACGATATTATAACGAGAGTATGAGTTGAAACCCACACCCTGTGTTAAATTAATGTGACACCTCAGAACTAGTAGTTTTAAATAGTATTGCATTGCCCAAACCCTCAAATGGTCATGATTGCATACATTAAGTTAAGAGTTTCTTCGCAAGTAGTATCCAAATCATCAAGTATTCGATCTCCACTTACTTAAGCTATTATTGTTTTGTGCCAGTTTTCTCGTAGAATTTATACTCCGTGCATTTATCTTATTTATGGTTGTTGTATACATTAATATTAAAATTGAAATGTAAATTAATTGCATGGAATTTTACCTGGGCATAGTGAAACCAGCATCCTTTCACTGATATGTCCAGAAAAACACATTTAAAGTCGCACATTAACGATGTTGGTTGTAATGTTGGCACTTCTTCAACCAAAGCACGCAAAATGGCTTCATAAGTTTCATTTGTGCGTCTGTTCATTAATGCATATGCTGTAGGGTATATCTGAAGTGATAAATTTACATAGTAAAACAAGTTATTCTCTTAATGATAGCTTAAGTATAAATACAAAATAAACTATATTTCCTTAAATGTAAATTTATCATATAAGCTTGTGTTTCTAAATATTTTACATTGTTTTTGGATGAAATTTATGATGGAGCAGAAAGTTCCATTTTTAATTTAATAAATTTAAATAAATTAAATGTTAAGTCTTGAGTAAACATATTTCAAAATGTTAATTTATATGATGCAAAGGCAATTTTGCAGGGCTTGTTATTTATTACCAAATGTCGTTCCATTATAATTTAATTTCGCCATGGTAAAATGAGGTGGAAGACAGTTTCTATATAGATATGTATATATTAAAACACAAATATTATTATTGGAAATTTGTGCGAGTATTTGCATTTATTGTAATACAGCGAAACCCCTTATTTACGTTAACGTTATTTACGTTTTACCGTTATTTGCACTATATTCTTCAGGTCCCGTTTGGTTCCCATTTAGTCCAATACAATACTTTCACGCGAATTACGTCTCAAAAACAGAAACCCATCCCGCTATTTACGTCACGTAACAACCATAGTAGTCCTAAAAACATTGTGAAAAACGTAACGTTTATAGTCGGCAATGAACATTTTAAATCGCCTAAATGGGGAGTTGACTATTTTTTATCCTTCTGCTGCCAAGGCGCAGTAAGCCTCGGGAGATGTTACGTCACATGACCTTGGCCTTAACCCAGCTGCACGCCGGTGTCTGAGAAGCTTGACAAGACCTTCCGGGATTTTAATCGCTAGTCCATGAAATTCGGTAATCCGTGTTTATCTCGGTCCTAACCATCACGTATTAACGAGGTTCTACTGTAGCTCAATAGGATGTGTTCCAAGGAAAACATAAACAGGCCAAGTAAATTGTAAGCATTTAAATTTTTAAAGTACTACATTTACATCAATATTTTTCCTCAAATCCCGAATCTTTTCCCTCGAATTTAGAATCTTTCGAATACTAGAGATTCGGTGCGATTCGAGGATTCGGGGATTCGACCGGCCCATCCCTACTAACAATTTATTTCTGGGGATCATAAATAATTAATTATTGGTATCAAAACATCAAGATGAACGTAAACTTGAACAAATCACGGCAGCGAGTAAACTGGTGCGTATACCAATATACTGGTATTATAACTGGACAAAACTGGTACACGGGAGGTGGAGCTTATAATTTTTTTCCGCTTAGCTCGCATCTATTGGCTGGCTGCTGATGGAAGGTCACGAGTCTGGGCGGAGCGTTGAGTGGGTTATACTGCGCATGCGCAGATCAGAGAACGGAGAGAGCCAGCCGGCGGCTACGCCGCGCCGTAACAACAGCTGATTGGGTACAATGACCTTTCTCTGCGTACGGTGCGTTATTGACGGTAAATTTCCAATTTGCGGCCCTTTTTTTAAATTTTTTTACTGTTGGTGCAATGCGTATGTGTAATGTAGTCCGTATTTGTTATGAACACTGCAGGATGCGACTGTATTTTAATTAACTTTAACGTATTTCTTACTTTTCCCTTTATTTACACTTTCCCGCTTTTTACGCTTTTTTACTTTGTCCCCATGAAAAGTGCAAATATGGGGTTTTGCTGTATATAATTTGCATCTTTGCTTGTAAAATAATATCATATTACAGGTGTAGATTAGGCATCATTGATATACTTATAGAGAAGTGCATTTAAATCCACAGAGATCATAGAGGTAATCTAAACAAATGTATTATATTTGATAGTTTATTTGCTTAACCTATTACAAATATGTTTAGACCCTATTTGACAAGCAAAGTACTAAAATGTTAAATAAAAAAAACAAAAAAAAATGGTAGTGCTTTCTTTTTCAGGGTCCCCACACTCTGACTTCAGTGAATTTCCCAATTTTCCTTTTTTCATCTAAACATTTTCCTATGTAATCGATACATATGGAGAGATAACAGGTATGGTACAGTAGAAATTATTATTGAATCGCATGTCAGCAAATGTTCATAACGTGCAGAATTAACTTTAAAATGTTTTCCTACACAATTTAAAGTTTGCGCTGTTATTATTTCCATCAAAATTATAAACATCTCTGCCAATCTTTAAAAGAAAACAAATGTGTATGTTTGATACAATGATGTTTCCCTGTTTTACAGATCTGTATGAATCCAGTCTTTCTATGAAGTACAACTTAGCAGTGCACAAATGGTGATGACTTTAATGTGGTACATAGAAATGTTAAATCACATGTTTTCAATATTATATTTAAGTAGGTATATATAGCACATATGACGATGTTCAGGACATTACTTGTTTTAGTAGCAGCACAGAGTATGGATACTCATTAGTCATTGGCAATGAATGACTAGCCCTCATTGTAGTGCGTCTCTTGGCAGTAGATGCATTGACCTCAGCTTTGAAGTCTCCTGAATGCTGATCTGGATAGCGAATGATCATGTATATGTGTCGCTGCCTTGTATGAAGTTACACAACGTCGGTTGGGGTTGTTCCATGCAAAGTCTTTGTGTCGGACTAGTTCAAGTAGCTGCTACAATCAAATAAGTTTATGAGTGAATCAAAGATACTTATTTCAATAAATATATTTCATCTTCGGTAGCTGAATAACATTAATCAGTCATTATTTAATCATTTATTGATGAATTACCGACAACTTGTAACTGGAGAAGCTGTTAACAGGTGTACTCACGTAAGAAATTGTCTTGTATTTTTTCTTGAAATTGTGTGGCACTTTCATTAATCACGATTACCTATCATTCTGCACAACCTGCTAGTAATCTTTGTGAGAGGCTCAGTGAAATAAAAAAGTTAAAGACGAGAGTGAGTATATGAATAATATGACTTCTTATGTGTGCGTAGTTAGCCCCACCCCCCGCCCCCAAGTTTGAAATTATATAATTTATAAATAGGATTGTTTGATCATCTTTTGATCACATTTGAACACTTATATTTTAATTTGATTAAATTCATTTATTTAATTACAGCACGTCCAAAATTAGTTCGAAGTTAGCCCCCCCCCCCCCATATTAAAAAATTACAGATTTTTATATTGGTTATGAAAGAGCATCACTTTATTAAGTTTGATCAATCATAGTCACATAGATATATCTGTTTAAAAAAAATTATAATAAGTTAGCCTCCCCCCCCACATAAGTTAATAAATGTCAAATGTTGATATTGGATATGATAGAGTATCATTTGATAAAGTTTGATCAACCATACGTTCTATTTTGATCAATCATAGTTTCAAAAATATATCGGTTGAAAAAATAACAATGCAAAGTTAGCCCCCCTCCCCCTCCCTCCACATATTTATATAAATGACAAATGTTAATATTGGCTATGATAAAATAAAATTTAATCATGTTTTACAACCCAAAATTACTATTTGATCAATCATAGTTTCAAAAATATATCGGTTGAAAAAATAACAATGCAAAGTTAGCCCCCCACAGTCCAACATATGCATATAAAAAACAAATATTAATATTGTATATGATAGAGTATTTTTTGATCAACCAAAAGTACTATTTGATGAATTATAGTTTCAAACACACATATATACAGGTTGTATCAAAATTCATATTACAACACTTGAGGGTAGAAAGTTCTTATTATTTGCAACAATTTTTGCCAATAAACATGTTGCCGGAAACGCATAGTTAAGCCCCTGTAGCCCCAGAAAGAGTCAGCGTAGGCAACCCGTTGTAGAGTGTTATGTTGTGGATGTGCGGGCGTTCGAGTAGAGAAATAACCTTTTTAATCGTGGCACAGATTTTAATTTCATTCTGAAATCATTCACAGCTTCGGCTATGTTCTACAACTTTGAAATTGTTGCATACATTTTAACAACGTGACAGCCTGAAGCAACGGCTCAAAAACACGCCCACCTTGAGCGACACAGAGGTGGCAATGGCGAATCATGTTTTCACGGATACGCTGGAGCAAGTGTGGAGTCGACCTTATGATTTTGAACGCAATGATTCGCTATGTAAGCTCTTCTACTGTTTCTATTGGCGTAGCGTAGCGTAGATAAGCCCTTTTACGTAACCCTACAGAAAGAAATCTAACGGGGTTAGGTCCGGTAACCTTGGCGGCCATGCGACAGGGCCCGCTCATCCAATCCATCGGTTTGGAAATGTTTGATTTAAATACTGTCGCACTTGCAGGGAAAAATGAGGTGGTGCCCCGTCATGTTGGTACCACATCAGACATGCAATGGAACCTCTTCAAGAAGACCTGGTAGTTCGTTCTGAAGGAAGTGGAGGTATCCGGCGCCGGTAAGTCGTGGCGGAAGAAAAAAAAAACCCGATGAGTACGCCTTCAACAATACCGGCCCGCGGATTGACATGATTCCAAACTTGACTGTTGTGCGAATTGAGAATAGCGTCTTGAGTGAACTTGTCTTCATCGCTGAATAAAACCGCTAACTCGGGGTTCCTCAATACTCTTCGAATGTACCAACGAGAAAAGGTCATGCGAAGAGGATAGTCCGCCAGACCCATGTGTGGCACTTTTTGAAGGTGGTACGGGTACAAGAGTTTCTCATGAAGAACTCGCCAAACAGCCATTTTGTCAGCGTCCATATCGGAACCTTCTGTGCTTGTATCCGGACTCTCCTCAAATCTCTGAAGTACATCTTCAAAACTGGGAGTACGAACCCTGCGTGGAGCACCATTATTTGGTCTTGTGAAGGCACATGTACCAGTATCACGCATTCGCTGAGTAAGTCTTGCAAACATGGTGTGAGCAGGAATCCTACGACCCGGATATCGTTCTTCGTACAGACGACGGGCGGCTCGTCCATTTTGTCTAGCTTCCTCGTAAACAAGCAGCATGTCCGTGTACTCACTAAACGTGTACTCCATTGAGCTCCACTAAAACGTCGCCCTTTTCAGAACCACAGCAAAAGAAATGACACCACAAGTTTTCTTGTACGACAGAACAGTCAACGACAGACCACCAGTGTGATATCAAAACACACTGCGACACTGCGATGTCACGCTGCGCAGTGCTATGGCACGGCACGAACGGAAGAAAAGATGTGAGGGCACCACCAACGGAAGTAAAAGGGGCGGGGGTCAGCATTCAACATCGTACAGTCCTCTCGAGCACTGCCCGGCATCGTAAACACGTAATTCACCACAGCATCGTTCTTCTCGTCTGTTTCTGGGGCTACAGGGGCGTAACTACGTGTTTCCGGCAACATGTTTACTGGCAAAAATGGTTGCAAATAATAACAGCTTTCTATCCTCAAGTGTTGTAACATTAATTTTGATACATTCTGTATGTATGAGCCTGTTAAAGCCAAAGTGGTGTAAGTTACATTAACCTGCAATTGAGATATAAAGACGTTTAATAGAGTTGTCACAGAAAATTCCAGAACACTAACATCTCCAATAAATCTAAGTAAATGTACTTAATATTCAATGCTTTAACTATTTATTAAGTTTTTAATATGTTACTAACATGCAAATAAAAATTGTTAGACCCAAAATTAGTTACACCACTTTGGCTTTTAACAATTTAAAGATACCAAAAATTAAAAAATTACAACCACAACAGAATTATTATGAAAATGACTTTGCGTTTCAATCCAATACTAAAAGTATTTATTATAAACACACTGAACACACTTAAACAACTTTACAAGTTTCCAACAAATCATATTTGGTTACTCAACATAAGTATTTTCACCAGCATCCAGTGACCTGATGTATATTGAAGAGACTGCTGTAACATCCAGAATATTATTTTGCAACACTAAGAATACCTTAATTTGCATAAATAAAATAATGCTAACAGCGCCTTATTACACCTCATCACTAGTGCTTGTCACAAACTCAACATTTCTGTTTTTACTCATACGTGCTTGCGTCATCTGCATCAAGAGTTCCAAAATCTTCAGCCGAGTCTGTACTACAAAGATTATGGTAGTACTCGTGGTTGATAAGGGGTATATAAGGCAAAAGTGCTTGCATATCTTTTTGTTTTTCTTTTGTTACAGGCCTTGCTCCATTGTAGAGTTGTTTTAGAGGTATATTGGCCAGAGATATAGGCCGTCCCCGTTTTGATGATTGCTTGATGTCTAAGGTGTAAAAGTCAATTACATCACACATGTTCTCTTTAAAAAAAATTTGTATGGGACAGTTTTCTTGTACCGAATCCACTGCATCTTGAGCCACTTTTCTCTTGGTGATTGATTTCTCTAGGTTTTCTGTGGATACAAATTCTTCACTAGACATCACGGTAAGATGGAACGGATGTTTTGTTCTAGCTTTGGTGATAACTCTATACCAGTCAGAAGGGCAAAATATCTGTTGGCTCTTACTATAAAGTTCAATTGATCCAAAGTCAGAGTCATTGGGAAGATAGGAATGACCACTTTGCATGAACTTGTGGTCAATAACTTCAATACTGTTGTTTTCACTTAAGACTAGCCTTATCAGTAGTAATGCAAGTTTCCAATTTCTGTTTTGTCCTGTACATGTATCACTGTACATGACCACACGTTTAGCTGTTGATGCCCTGCTTTCTATGTGTTTGATAACACATGCTCCAATTTCTTGTGAGCCTCGAGATTCAATGGTTTCGTCAAAACAATGTATGTAACCTAATCCTGTTGAGAGCTCATGACAACCTAAATTATAAACGTACAAATTACGTTATAATATGCTATTTGGCATGTCAATTTAGGGAAAGCTAAAGATTTTTCCAAATCAAATGTAAAGGAGTAATAAGAGCTATCAGAAGCAGAACGTTCAGAGTCTGTTTGCATAGACACCCTTACTTTATCAGCTTTTCGTAGATGAAGCTCATGTTGCTGGAGAAGGGATTTCTTTTCATGTTCATCTGTAGAACAGTCAAGCTTTATTTTAAATGAATCACACTTCATACAGGTATCTTTGTGTGGTGCGTGAAAGTGTAAATTGAACTCTGTATTAAACGTTCTCCGGTAAATGTGTTCTTTGACCGGTTCTTTACCTTCATCAGCACAGTCATCAGTGTATAGTTTGTATGAGGCGAATATTAAGGTTTTCTGACAAATATTTCCTGTTCGGGTTGTGCGATCTTGTGTAATGTGATTGGTATGAAGGGAAACCTGAAATGTGTTTTCGAACTATTTCCATTTGTTCGTCAGTTGTTTTATTTACTGGGATTCTCTTTCCCCGGTTGTCCGAACCTGGTGATCGGCCACTTCGTACCTTTCTTATGGCCGTACTGATCCTACCATCGGAAACTTGATATGTTTCTAGAAAATATCGTTTGCACACATTTACACTTGTTCCATCATTTTGGGGTATGTAATATTGGTTTGTAGAATGCTTTGGTGACCGAATACTTACTGTTGGCCGACGGCGCTGTGGTGTTACCTGTTTTATTGAACCACATAAAAATGCATTTTGAGCAGAGAAAGTACCTATTTTCCAGAATGATTCAAATGCATTTTTTCTCTCTTCTTCTGAAAATGGTTTGAAACACTTTTTTCTACATGTACAATTAGAGTTCTTAAAGGTTTTCTCCTCTACTGATTTACCTTTTGCAGTTCTGTAGGATTTTCCCCAATTTTGCATTCTCTTCCTTGCTTGTTTTTTGCTTTCCATTTTTTTTGCATACCTTTTCTTTCTTCATTTTCAAACTTTTTTGTTGGATTATCTACTTCGTTCTCTTCCTCGACTCCATCTTCATCTGAAACAATAAATACATAGTTTATTAGCAAGAAAAATTGTCTAGAAATTGTATTTCCAACAGTACAAACACTGTGTGAAGTCCATTTTGAAAATACATAACTTGTGACAGTACTTCCTTCTTGTGAAACAATTTCATCTCTCATAGTATGTCCATAAGGAGTTTCAAAGTTAAAATATGCATTTTTCCATTTTATTCATTCGTAAGAAATTACCACACCAAGCAGAATGAAGAAATTCCCAGTGAAGTACAATGTCATGGCCTACAACGTTAACTATATTATAAAAATGGGCCGCAATTATTTTTGTATTAAAACAATTTTGCAAATATTGTTTTACATTTCAAAAAATTTTAAAAGATAAAAATAATTTTTTTTTACAATTTTATGTACCTAAATTACATTGTAGCCCATGACATCGTACTTCACTGTCAATGTTTTCATTCCGTTTAGTGTGATGGTTTTTATAAAGGCTTATACTGAAAAATGCAGTTTTTGACTTTCATATGCCATGACACGAAAACTACAAAAGCAATCAAATTGTAACTGTAGCAAAATATAGTCACAATATATACCTACACAACACACACTATCCCAAACATCTACAAAACAAATTTAAACTACGGGTTTCTTTGACGAACTTCCCCCTTTAACAGACATTTAAAATAGAATACTGAGATAACATAACCTCAAAATGGCCTACATAGCTAGTTTTAATGAAATTATAAAAATACTGTGACGCTGTGACAGGCAACAACTTGTTAACTCTTAGCAGTATAAACTGGTTTGTAGCAAACTAACTTAAAACCGCAACTACATGAATGTTAAAAAATAACCCAAAACAGCTATTTCACTTGTATTAAAAAATAGCACAAAAACAACAATTTTCACTTACCGGAGAGTTCTGATGCACTGGGAAAATACTCATCACTTGAACCATTATCAAGAAGAATACTTGGTTTGCTAGCACTCTCATCTTTCTTCATTCATTTTGTATATTCAAATAGGACCAATAATACCTACATTTACTTTTAAAGAACATGAAAATTAGTCTCATTGATCCCAACGTTAGGATGTACTAGGTTCTCTAATAAAAGTATTTCATATAAATTGCAATTTGTTTTACAGTTTTCAGGTAGTGACTTATTTTAATGTATATTTTGAAGAAAAAACTACCTATATAAGCCATAACCATAGTGTGACTTCCGTAAAATTGTTTCATGGTCTATAACCCCAAAATCATTGCCATTTTAAAGATTATTATATACATTTATTGTATACATTTGTCATTTCAGTTGGTGCGAGGGGAGGGGGGCGGCACTAACTCACATTTGCTTTTTTAAAATCTATATATATATATATGTGTATATATATATATACATATATACATACATATATACATATATCTACATACAAATATACATACATATATACATATATCTACATACAAATATACATACAAATATACATATATCTACATATATATACATACATATATACGTATATATACATATACGTATATATACATATATATACATATATATACATATATATATATATACATACAAATATACATATATATACATACAAATACATATGTATACATATATACATATATATACATATATATACATATATGAGCCTGTTAAAGCCAAAGTGGTGTAACTCCATTTTTGGGAAATAGCACATGTTGAAAACTATTAACTGGAAAGGTGGTGTAAGTACTAGTTCATCTAGTAGCTGCATAGATTGCAGCACAAGTTTAAGCAGTAAGTGGAGCCATCTATGGATTTACAGGCAAAGTGGTGTAACTGGGAGTTACACCACTATTCCAGTCATTGCCGTACTTACATTGTGATCACAATGCTATTTTAAGTTTGACATGTGGTTTTATTGACATACCGTAATTGGCCCAAAATAGTTCCATACTTTCAGTATTGGAACCTAAATATTAATACTTTATTTTGTTATTTTAAGTAGTATTGTTGTATCTTAAAGTACACTTGTTTTTGGATATGAAAACCAGTAAATAGACTTGTATTTCCTATAAGTAAGAATTCTGTGGCTTATCAATGTTATGGGTCAAAGTTACCCAGTCTTGGGGTTACATTAGCCCATCTAAATTTTTACATTCACAACAATGTATTCTGGCAAGTAAGCTTCATTTTGGGGTTACTTTAACCAAGTAACTTAACAGTACTGTCAATTCCCAACTTAAACGTTCTTGTAATTATTTTAGAGTCAAAATTGAGTTTAAAATTATCACACACTCCAATAAAATCATTTAATAATCACTTAAGTTTCATGCAAATGTTCCCTTATGACAAGCATTATTATGTCACTTTAATGAAAAGTCATAAATAACTGTTGAGTTCAGGCACTGAATACTGTCCTCTTTTATTTAACAATTTTAGGGGACGTTTTAGCTCTCATGTTGCACCACTTGTAAAGTAAAACATCCTTCTTTTCCGGCCATGACCAACATTTACTTCTCTTGAACATGCAGTCTACTGTAGAACCTTCTTCATCTTCTGATGGAAGTTTGACTATCACCCCTGGATAATAATTTCTATCATAGGAAACAATGACGAAATCCCCTTCCTTCAAACTCAACTTTTCTTCAATTGAGATTCTTTCACCAGGAACATTATCCTCTTAACTGTCTTCAGACAAGACATTACCATATGAACAGCTGTCATCATAGACACTGTAATCAGAACTTGAATCTGAGTCCGAAAAAACAGTAGCTACCATGGCTTTGGCTTGTTTTATAGTGGATACTGATACTGGTCCTTTTGAAGTTGTTGGTTCTTGAGTAATGTGCTCAATTTCTTCAACACTGATGCTTTTACCTGGAGTAATAGTCAGTTTCTTTCGCTTTTTCTTCACAAAATTTTCACCAATAAGTTTATCTCGCTTTTTTGAAATGTGTTCTATGAAGCTGTCACAAACCAGGTTTTGAACTGAGGATAAGTTAGATTCGAATCTGAAAACGTACCATAATTACAGTACCGTACTATAAAAACGTACAAAAGCTAACTAATGGCTTAGTGCAAGAAAGACATATGTAAATATTTAATAATTATGTACAACTTTATAGGGAAAAATATTAAAATAAATTAAATTAGTATAGAGCACTTATAAAAAAGGTTTATATACAAGTACCTCTTCTTAAAGGGCACCCACTTGAGTACCACAGGGCACATCAGATTTGTTTTTACACAGGTTTCTGCTACATGTACAGTCCTGTTAACTTAGCAATTTTAACTTCCGAAATGTCGAATTCGCTAAGTTAAAAAAGATATTTAAGAAGACTGGAATTATAAATCCTAAAGAGAAGTACCTCACCTTAAAGGGCACACACTTGAGTACCACAGGGCACATTAGATTTGTTTTTACAAAGGTTTCTGATTCATAAACAGTCCTGTTAACTTAGCAATTTTAACTTCCGAAATGTCGAATTCGCTAAGTTAAAAAAGATATTTAAGAAGACTGGAATTATAAATCCTAAAGAGAAGTACCTCACCTTAAAGGGCACCCACTGAGTACCACAGGGCACATCACATTCGTTTTTACACAGGTTTCTGCTCCATAAACAGTCCTGTTAACTTAGCAATTTTGATTTCCGAAATATCGAAATCACCAAGTTAAAGACGATATTTTGGAGACTCGAATTATAAAACCTATAAAGAGTTACCTCACCTCAAAGTGCACCCACTTGAGTACATATGGGTACATCAGATTCTTTTACACACTGGTTTCTGCTCCATGTACAGTCAAGTTAACTTACCAATTTGGACTTCCGAAATGGCAACTGATGTACCTACCTACTTAAAAAAATATAATAATTACAAATGTGCAGGTAGCTCAATCCGGATTGTTAGGTATGTTACGAAAACCCTCCTGTATGTCACATATGTGTCACATGCGGGCTATATGACACCAGATTTTTACAGGAGCCAGCCTAAACGGAGAAAATGTGACTTCTTGGCACCTGTTGTACCTACCTTCTTAAAAAAATATAATAATTACAAATGTGCAGGTAGCTCAATCCGGATAGGTAGGTATGTTAAAAACCCTCATCTATGTCACACATGTGTCACATACAGGCTATATGACACTAGCTTTTCACAGGAGCAGGCCCAAACGGGGAAAATGTGTCATTCTTGGCAACTGTACCTACCTTCTTAAAAAAGTATAATAATTACAAATGTACAGGTAGCTCAATCCAGGATCGTAGGTGCTACGAAAAACCTCATCTATGTCATACATGTGTCACATCCGAGCTATATGACACCAGATTTTTGCAGGAGCTAGCTCAAACGGAGAAAATTGTCATTCTTGGCAACTGATGTACCTACCTTCTTAAAAAAGTATAATAATTACAAATGTACAGGTAGCTCAATCCAGTATCGTAGGTGTTACGAAAACCCTCATCTATGTCATACATGTGTCACAACCGAGCTATATGACACCAGATTTTTGCATGAGCCAGCCCAAACGGAGAAAATGTGTCATTCTTGGCAACTAATGTACCTACCCTCTTAAAAAAATATAATAATTACAAATGAGCAGGTAGCTGAATCCGGATAGGTAGGTATGTTATAAACCCTCATCTATGTCACACATGTGTCACAACCGAGCTATATGACACCAGATTTTTGCAGGAGCTAGCTCAAACGGAGAAAATTGTCATTCTTGGCAACTGATGTACCTACCTTCTTAAAAAAGTATAATAATTAAAAATGTACAGGTAGCTCAATCCAGGTTCGTAGGTATGTTACGAAAACCATCCTGTATGTCACACATGTGTCACATCCGAGCTATATGACACCAGATTTTTACAGGAGCCAGCTGAAACGGAGAAAATGTGTCATTCTTGGCAACTAATGTACCTACCTACTTAAAACAGTATAATAATTACAAATGTACAGGTAGCACAATCTGGATTGGTAGTTATGTTAAGAGAACCCTGCTGTATGTCACACATGTGTCAGCATTTTGACGATTTTCATCTGTTTGTTTCTTCCCTATCACAAAACATAGACGTAGTGAATGGTGTTTGAAGGACATCGGTCAGAGTTTGAGTGGGTAGTTATATGCTTTCAAAATACAGGATTAGTTTTGAAAGGACATGAGCCAATGACTCAATGCTCATGCCGGTTCCTCTCCGGAATGCATTTTCAATGGGTGATGAAAGCTGCTGGCATGCCCCGTTGCGTGCCTGTCTACAGACGGATCGTGATGAAGTTAGGGTATCTACACAGTGAAAGGCAAAAAAATGTGAAAGGAAGATGGGAGATCTTTAGAGGGATAGGTTGCAGGGATATATACTTGGCTTTTTAGATTCGCTAGGGACTTGCTGATGGATAAGTGTTTGCTACTGACATCTTTGTTGTAGCAGCAGGAAAATTAGAATGCCTAATTAATCGCCTGCAACTTCAACTTACTTAGGCTGCTATATCTACACAAGCTGACCTTCAATTTTTGTAACCAAAGTGGAGTCAGGTAATTTGTCTTATTATAAATTGAATGTTCAAATTCAGGATTTTATATTTCAGTACACCTTTGATGTAACTAAATTGGCAACTAACATCACTTGACAACATAGATAGATAGAATGAATATATCTTGATCACAAAAAAAAATTATCTACATAGATGCATAAATTTTTTTGCAATCTAAATAATTGTTCATAAGTAGGTATGGTACTTTTTTTTTTTCATTTGTAACTGTAACAAGTGTTTTAAAAGGCATTGGGTTTGTTTTATATGAATATTTGGCCAAAATCTAAACTAAACAATATGCTATTGCAGGATTATTCACGATGTCCGGTAAATGTGTTAGAAAAACTCTCAAAAGCAAAGAAAACTGGTCATTTTAAGATGCTACGATGCGTACTTGGGTACCCAAGTATATTGCTAATGAACTTAAGTTAAATATTAATAATTTTTTTTAGCATTTCCTACTTTATACATATTCCTGCATTTTACGTATTTTTTTCGGGCCCCTTGAAATATGTAAAAAAAAGGTTCAACTGTATATATAATAATAAATTACGTACATATTATAAATTATAAACAGTAGTTATGCTTATGTACTTATGTGTAACATAGACTGCAAACTATAGACAATCATGTACAATAGGTTCAATGTAGACACCGTTATACTAAACTGTACGCTGTGACAAAATAATCTGAAAATAATTAAAATGTGCAGATGAATATATGACCATCATATAGAGCAGAAGTATATAGCAACACTAACAAATAATCATGTTCACTACGTACTAAATAAGGTACCCGCGCCAAATACTGCCTGTTTCCCTAATATGCGTTAGTGACTATAGCACACTTTACAGTAGATACTATCTAATGTTTCCCGGAAAACTATCTTATTTACTAACACAACATAACAACTAATTGTTCCACACATGTAAGTGATATAATATTAAACTTTACTTTATAATGTTAACAATTTTATTCTATCATTGACTGCAGTGTATCCTAATATGGTCTGTGTAGACAATATTATGAACATTAAATTAGTGTTTCAAGTTTTTCAAAATATTTTGATTTTGAAATTGTTGAAGTGGGTAAGCAGTATTATATATCTAATCCGTTTTGCCTTCCAGCAAACATTCTAGCCTCTTAATAAGTTGATGTTTAGAGCCTTTGAGCAGTATTGGAATAAAAGTGTTGTTATACTACATACAAAGTGTTGAATCTGTGACTAGAGGAGTAGCAGTCAAGATGGCCGTACGGCTGGTCTATCTCAGGTACATCATGTGCACGCGGGTTATTGTTTAATGAGTTGTACTTGATTACTGTTACAGAGAGACGATGCAACACAAAGTACAGCAACCACAGCAACCATCTTGTAATTGGCTGCACAAGGGTACCATGTGTTGCTTCAGCACCAATGCCTGAAAATAGTTACATTAATTATCATTCAAAGGCTAAGATATATCATTAACATTTGTCATTCTTTCTTGATTTAACAACTTTCACTGAAAATTTATCCATTGAAGAATTACTGTCAAAACAAATTTATGTAATGAAATTTATGTTTACATTTCGTAGCCTTGACATACGTTTCATTGTCCTTCAACTTGTGTTAACTTCAAAAGTACAAGATAAATTGTACATGTATAGAATATAAACAATATCTTATAAAATGCAACAGCACAAAAATAATTACCTTGTCATTGGTTGCTGCTTCAAAATCCACTTCAACTGCCTCAACCCCGTTTTGTTGAAATGGAGACCATCCCTGTTAAACAAAATAATAATCACATTACCTACACATATTTCACTTCATACTCAATTAATGTGATTTGTGAAATCATAGTCTACATTTGCATTTGTTATACTAACAAAAGTGTATTGTCAACTAACTACAAAGGTTTTAATTCCTTTACATTTTCGAATATCGTGGTTGTGTCTGTCCACTAGTTAACCCCAACATTTTTTTACTGCATTTTAATATGGTATTTTTTACTGATTATGACTACATACACTACAGCCATAACTTCGCCACAACGGTTGGTAATTCATTTCAATAACGTCAAACCTGTAAACAGGAGGTACCAAAACACGTACCACAAAATTAACATTTCCGGGGGGCACCGATGTCATTCGGGGCTACGCCTCTGAGCTCTACATGACACCACCCCTCCTTCCCCTCTAATCCTTATGTCATTAAAAACTTCAGGCCACAGCCACACACTCATACAGCGCACCCCGGACAAAGATGCCAAGTTGTGTGTTTGATAGTAAATTTGTTGAGTGTCAATTTATTAATATATAATTGTTTCTTACTGTGATCGTAATGAGTGTGTGTTCCTTTCCCCGCCAGCGCCACATGGATTTTGGCAGTGGACACCCAAAAGGTGCCAATATATGTCACGGGCCGTTTCAGCACCGAGGCTTTGTATAATGTTGAGTTGTAATATTTTAAAGCCAGAACTTATGTAACATGTCCTATTTTTAAATGTCATGCCTTGCGGAAGAGTCTCTTAGCCGGATCTGTGCCCCTCTGTACGGTGACGCCCAACTACGCCTATATTATTCAAATCCATCCGAATTACCCACCTCATCAGCACACACTAAGGTTTATTGCACAATAAAGCAAACAATTACAGTTTACCATTTACTAATAATAGCAAATAAATGTAACCCTAATGTATTTTGTATTGTATCTGTTTACACTTTTAGAATATGTAAGTACTAACTTACACATCAACAAAGCCTGCAGAAGGTAAGCTGATATTCCAAATTGCTCTTGACCCCAATGTCTTTCACACTTAAAGGAACTACAGAACATGCTCACTTCACTATTATCCCCCACTCTAAGCATGCTATTTAGAATGTTTTCTCTATTTTTATTTTCCAATTGCCACCATGCAAAACTTATGAAATTTTAAAAATGTAAGGTAACAAATGGTTAATGTTTAAAAGTTTAAGGTTAGTATGCCTTTTTTAAATTAGAGCTGGAATAATTTTTTAATTTAAAACTCTAATTGCCATTAGTCTCAACCATGTGCATGTTAGAGTTCAGTGAATTCCATGTTATGAAAAAAAAAACCTATTTGATTAAGCTTATTTTATAGATCCAGGCTCTGAAAATAAGTACATACTTGACATTTAAAAGCCTTAGCATGGTACCTACATTGTTATTGTAACAGCTAAAAAAAAGGCCGTATACATTTACTAATTTTTCTAACATAATTGATGTGAGACATGGCTGTCTCAGACATGTTACCTGTCAAAGAATTCCCACTTAGGTTGTCCATTCTCTGAAAATTCTTGGAAAAGATCAACAAGTGCTGCTGGAGTGTGGCCTGTGAAAACCAGAATATGAATTACTGCTGAGTGAACATTTATTTCTTGTCTCTTTAGAAATATTACTGTACTGTTATGATCACATAGCCTACTATAAATTCAAACAAAATTTTTGATTCATATTTTAAATAAAAATTCTCATAACATGATTAGTTTATTTTGAGGGAATTTAAATTGATGTGAATAATAAGAATGTCAGGCCACACTCATTTATTTCGAGTAATAGCATTGTAAATCTATAATCACAAATATTATCCATTTAAAATGTTTTGTCATTCTTATATACCACACAATGGAAATAAGTAGTAAATTAATTGAAGTGTCCCAGCCAGAGACCGTAGGTGATGGAGGGTTTTAAGGTGGGGGTGAAAACCCCCGAGGTGTAGCGGGTTCAGGCGTTACCGAAGAGTTCCTGCAGGCGGGCAGTGAGTCTGGCCGAGATGGGCTGCGGCCGAGGGTCCTGGGGCTGGCTGCCCTCCTCGTAGCGCTTGGGTGGCCGCCGGTCCGGAAGGGGGGGAATGTCGATGAGGAGGAGGAGGGGGGCGGACTTGATGGGGGATATCAGCTGGCGAGGATGAGGGAAGAAGGGCGCTGTAGGGGGTAGGCGTTCTGGGGAATAGGGGACCGATGGAAAGTCGAAGGAATGGAGGGGACTGTAGATCGGACTAGGCGCCACTGGGCC